>NW_014555639.1:1899398-1996546 GCF_001313825.1 Dinoponera quadriceps
ATATATATATATATATATATATATATATATATATATATATATATACACGCGTATGCGACGATGCGAAGTGCGTTTTCACGAGAGTGTACTCACCGATCGGACAAAAATCGTCTCTTGATATTCGTCGTCTCGCAAATTCTGTGTTGCATAAAATCGATAAGTTTTTAAAGATGAAAAGAATTGGTAAGCTGACTGTCATCAAAATCCCTTTCGCGAGGATCGATAGATCGACGGAGGAAAGTCAAAGTTTTGTATATAAGCGTCTTTGCTAAACGTGATATCAAAGGACTCGTTTTGCTTGCTTTCTGCGCAAAACGGCGGTCGCGGCCACGAACGTGACTTAGTTAGCTCCTGGTATCCTTGGATCCTCAGGTCCTCATAATCAAAGGATCTTACCGTCCTAGAAGGATCTTCTACTTTTTTAATCGAACGGTTCCGAGCTCGCAGAACGGAAGGATCTTGAATTGGCTGCAGCAAGCCTCGCTCAGAAAACGAGGACGAAGGATGGATCCTAAGATGCGCAAAAAAAGAAAAATAGACTGGAGCCGCGACGCCTTACAGAACAATCGCGATTCGGTCCGAGCGTGTGTTCGAGATTGAAATTTTCACAACAAAACCAAGAAATATGGAAGACAGGAACGACGCCATCTCGCCGAACGTAAATCTTAGCAGGATTCGCAAGCGTAAACTAAATATCGTGGGCGTTGTACGATATCATCATCAAGTACGGGACAATCCGAATATACTAAAGATTAAGGAACAAAGCTCGTAATAGTAATAAGAGAAGGAGACGGGGAAGGAGAGAGACAGAGAAAACAAGGAAAAAAATGACACCGGACAGTTGAGCAGATGTTTAAAAAATTAAAAAAAAAATAAACATATATTATATATATATATTATATATATATATATAAATATTATACAGATCGTAATGAATTATTATGGCGGATATTATTATATTTATGTGAGACCTTTAGCTGGCCTCGCGCTCTCCTAGAACGATACCTCGATTACACCTTCCGGCCGAGGGCGAGGCTACCTGTTACGTTTAACATTTTGTTGTCAAATTGTAAATATATAACGATATACATGGAGGAATGCCAACCCTGTATTCTTTACCTGTCACATCCATCTTTCCACTTGCTCTTTTCCGGTCGGCAACAATTTATTTTTAGATCTCTTTGTTTTTAAACTCTTTGTAATGTTAAAATTTTATTCTAAATATTTAAATATACGATAATATACGATAATATCGATGTTATTCTTTTTCATACTGGAGTCTCCCCTCTTATTTTCATGTTGAATTCAATAATTATGTTGTTAATTAAAAGTTACGTTTCAATGATTCGATTTGATTTGGATGAAATTTCATCGATTCAATTCGATTCGAAAGTAAAAGAAGAGATTCGATAGGACATCAGAAATCTTTGATTCGCACATCTCTATTATATAGCAGTTCATTATTCATTAATCACTTTTTTATTCATTATTTGACCTAATATAAATGTGTCTATCGCATTTTAATGATCAATTTTGTGATAAATGATAATACATGTTCATATAATTAAATAAATTATTTATAAAAAAAATCATCATAATTGCACATAATTTTTATTGTAACTTAAAAACAGGTGTAAACTAAAAAATAGTTTAATATCGATTATGGGATTCTCTTGCCATTACTTGATTCTTAATGATTAATCTATCTTCGCACTAGATCGAGTAACCACAACAATAAATTCGAAAGTATTCTATTAATTTGTAAAAGATAAATTTATAAATTTGGGCATTCTCTCCTCTAAAGAAAGACGATAGAATTGCGACATCTATTCTCCTTCAAGGAAACACGGGCCCTGCATTACCGCAGTTGCTGCAACTTTTGCAGCATGTACCTACTGCGGATGTATTTTAAGCAAGAGCAGAGAAGGGATTCTCTCAGAAGGGATTCGGAAGATTCTGTATCCTTGGAGCAAATATTTTGTTCCTTATCTTTAGGGGTCAGATGTAATATTTGGATAATGGAGCCATCCAATATCTAAAGAGCCAAGGATGAAGAGTTCAGAGTTATCCATACACGGTATAACCGCGGCCAATAAAGCTGACCAGTATTCAAATAGAGAATAATATATTTATGCTCATCTCGCACACCAAGAGCGAACCTGTGTGTCATCCGTGTGAAAATTGTTCATGATCGACGTTGCCTGTCGCGTAGCGACCGACTGGCCGTCTGAATCGCACTCAGCCTGCGAGTTGAGTATAAATATACTGCACTTAGATCGCGCGGGCAGCATTAAAGGCCGCGGTTGTATGAGAAGTAATAATAGATGAGTGACGGAAACGTTGCTAGTGCTGTGGAAAGGGCAGTTTTTAGCTTAAACAAGTCATACTAATCGAAACCTAAACACAATTTGACGTTCATTTCGTCTAATTTTATTCTAATTTTGTGTAACGCTTTTGTCTATAATGTAAATTATTTTACATATAAAAATATCTTCTAATTCTCACAAATTGTTGCAGATATACGAAAAATTGAGCTCTCTATTCATCCTTCTTTCAAATTTTAATTAATCTGTTTGTGAAGTATTTTGAAATCGTTATTATTTTCACGTTAAATCTCTTCCAATCAATTTAAAATATAGACATCGTGAAATTTTCTCTTAAGAATTCCGCGATTTCGAGAGAAACGTTTGGAAAGAAAATAAGATATTAAAACGCCTAGAAATTATCTTACGCTCGGAAATTTGACGGGCCTTAATTAGTTGAGACGCTGGAATGCAATCGTGAAATGTAATCCTTTCATGGCGTGTAACAATTCGTGTAACCACATTCAATTTTGCGCCTTATGTAATTAATATTGCTGGTGCGTTCCTATGTGCACGTCCGCGGCGCAAAATTCGAATTAATTCGTAACGATATTTTATTAAACAAAATAGGTAACCTGATAGGATATATACGTTCGTTAATATGCAGAAACGCTTGTATATTTAATAAATGCAGTGCCGGTCATGTAACATTCACGAGACGATATTTAAAATAAAATTGGTTATCACATCCTCTTTAATTAAATATGGTGCAAGAAGATTTAATATGCGTCCATGCTTTATGAAATCCCCAAATTCTCAAATTTTTTTTGAAGAAAGTTATCGCAATTAACGCTGAACAATAACGACGGTAAAGGGACATTACAAATTTTGCACCCATTGCACTCTTCTCATTCTCGATGGGAATCGATTGTTGAAAATTACTGCAATTAAAAGTGGTGTACAAATATGTGCTTTTAGGCTTTTTACTTTGTAATACATGTGACAAGATAAGGTAAATAAGAAAATATTTGTTTAACGTTTTTGATCCTAGATTGAAAATCCTTCTTGTACGTGTAATCCTCAACTTAGAGAATTCCTTCGAATTCTTGCATTCCGGAATTAAAGATTTTTCGGCCTTTCTCCGGCTCCACGGAAGAATCTCCCATATCTGAAGAGGACATCGCTGGCAGAGTTGATGATGCGCGGACAAGCGTGCTCGGCTTATCTACGAGCACCCGTTGTATTAATCTGGTTAGCAGATCGCCTTAAACGTCGCTCGGGGCTGACTTTTACGAGGTGCGCATTCGTTATCCATTAGGGTAAGTATAGCACGTGTGGTCCCGTCCCCGTGCTGCATGCGAAACCAATATTCATGTGCACGAGCTATTCAACGTGTGTACCCGACCGTAATTGAATTATCATCGTGTGTCTCCGTAAGAGACAGCCAGCTCGCCATAATGAGCGCGCCGCGCGTCACAAGTTGTCGCGACGAGCCGGATTAATATTGAGCGGATTAAAGTGCTGATCATCCCGGCGCGTTTTATCAACTTTACTCACTACAATTTTGCGTGTATCTGTTATATTAGAATTATATTTGAACTTCTCTGCGCTACCGATTTTGTTCGTGTTCAACAACTTTGAGGGCTTGAATTCCCTCATTATATTTATGCACGAGCTATTCATCTTCTTGTTCCGTCGGACGGGTAATTTGGATTGTCTCATCTTTCGTTTTCATTGCAAAGATCATTAATAATCAGGGACTCGTGAAATTCCGTGTATAAAAATATTTTATTCTGGATGACAAATTGCTTCGACGCGCCTCAACGTTGAATTTTTCACGCTTGCAAATGTCACGCAGTAGTCTTTGAAATATGTATAAACTTGAAAACCGGATTACTGGAACAAACTGCAAAATAATTTCAACACAATCGCGCGAAATAATTCTTGTTATCGGTAAGCTACGGAGGACTTAGACTCGTGGTATGGCCTCATTTGCATCCTTATTGGGACACGTTGCGTTCCTTGGGTGTCACGTGGGTGTTAATTAGCGGTCGGGGGGAGGGCTTTCATTAGGGGTCTCGCGATAACTCGGCAGTAGGAAACGAACGCGACGAAGCAGCTACGAACAGCAACCATGAAGAAGAGCGCGAGGAATAGAAAGAGGAAGGCAAAGAGAGAAGGAGGTATATAGGTGGTAGGGGCATTCCTGACTGGCAGCCTACCACCGACGTCTCGTTTACCATAATACAAGGCCTTCGCTGAGGGCAGCTCGTCGCCGCCGACCCTGCTGCAAACGGTAGCGATACATCAGAGGACCGTGAAAAGTACGTCACAGCCCTACCAATTCCAGGACTTCACGCATCCGTGTCCTTTTGAGAATGTTCTGCCAAGAGCGACACTCTATTAAAATATTTCACCTCTACCGGTAGAATAGGTCTTGAAGAAGGAAGCACTTTTTCAAAGTCTTCATGAGAAGGTCTTTCATACCTTCTTTGCATCTCTGTAATTACAATTAATTGTAATTAATGTGAAATTAATATAAAACTGGGCTAAACTTTGTATATGAATATATGTGTGACTAGGGTGTTTAATTCTCTCATGAATATTCATGACTCTTTTCATTACTCGGCACACTCAATTCACTTTACGGTCTTCTTTATACGATTCACCTGTGAATTTTGTGCAAGAAAACAAGGAAAAATGAAATTTTCGAACTAAAAATCTAACTGCTCGCGCAATTATGAAAAATTAAAGTTCAATAGCTGAAATATTTACAACTAAAGTTATCTCTTTTTTATTTGTGCGTCTTTATTAAATCAACTGGCACATAAATAAAGCATTAGTAAGGAAAATAAAAAATAAAAATATTTCCGTACTTGTAATATTGTGTACCATTATGTAATATATATTTATCTCAGTTTTGTTTCAAATCAATATTTATTATTTAGATAATGAGAAGAACGATTGCTTTTCCTTACGTAACGTGTGTTTCTTGTTTCTTCCTTCGCATTTTTTTAGACGATATGCAAACACTTTTGGTAGTTTCCACGTAAAAGAGTAAAAAGTGTATTTTATTCATCTGCACGATGACGGGCAGTAATGTTGCTAGACTTAGTACTTAAGTCCACTTTTCCTTGTCAACGTTCGTTACCGGCTGATGTTCATATTACGGCAGTAAAGGGCTATCGCATTATGCCTTGAGGACCCGAGGCGAGGGTGATGATGGTGCAAGAAAGTCTTCAATCGGCTGTTTCGCTCGCGACCTTCGCCATAGACGAAGCAATTGTCGGGTGATCGTCCATAGTGACCCGTGCAACCTCAGGATCAACGTGTCACCCGAAAAGATTAGTCCTTCGCGTAACGACGTGAAATTAATTTTCCCGCCGCGTCATCAAGAGATATTTGTCTGTCCCGTTATTGTTTAAAATGTCGCTATTTTATCTCGAGTTGTGTGAAATTTATCGATTGCTCCTAAAAATCTCGAGAAAAAAGAGGAAGATCAGGAATAATATTTTGTGTGATGGCAGAAATTAAATGAATCACTAAGATCTATAAAATTTACTCAAGAAGATGTGTACGGACGAAGAAAAAAACTCAGATTGCGCTCTCATCAACTTCAGAATTAAGTATTTCAAGTTCTTGCAGAATATTTTGATATTTTCTCGCTCTCGGAATTGTTCCGTTTCATCGCCGACCAAAAATGCATAAGGTAAGCTTTTATTAGTGTCCTCACATTCCAATCAACTTTGTGTATACAGGATGAAATTTGAAAATTTCAGCGTGCGGACGGACGGGTACAGATAAACAAACGTCGTTAAACAGCGCGGTCTCGAGGCGCTAAAAAAGGAGCGCGGAAAGGACGGTCCAGGTGGCCATGTTTTCGGCGTTGTGGGTCCCTTGACGGACCTCCGTCTCCCTCTCCCACCTGGAAGGACGCGGAGGATCCTCCCCTCTCCCTTCATCCTCCTTCTACTTCTCTTTCGGCCTCCACTGTCCCTTACCATTTCAACTCTCCTGTCTTCGTTTCACCCGGCCGTGCGATCCGCACACAGCACTTCTTCTTCAGTGGCCGGTGGTACCACTCTCAGCTAGATCTCGCGCCAAGTACATCTCTCTCCTCCTGTTCCTTTACCACCATTGACAAGGACGTCCAAGTAACATCCGCGACGCAAAGTGATCTGTTGCGACCCTCGTCGTCGTCGTCGCCGCCGCGTTGCCGAAGCGGCCCTGCCTCGCAGAGTTCCGATTTTAAGTCCACGTGCCACCAAGACACTCGCAATTCGGAGGAACGAAGTACAATGTGATTGTGATGCGAGAAATTTGTTCAAGTGCCTCTAAGTGTGTCCCTTTACGTCCGCGGATGCTCCGAACGTTTGAGATCTGTGAATTAAGAATGAAGGAGACACAATAGCCTTGGGTGTGATGAAGTTGAAGGGTGTGTAAGTGCAGTTGAAACGTTGTAATTATCTCGAAGGAGCGCTCCTAAAACATAAAGATAACCAGATTAATACCTGGCAATTAGTTTAAAGGCGCGGCCATCCATGTGACGAGGCGACGAAAATGTAATTACCTGTCATAATGATTGACCAGAGATTCAACGAATTGAAAGATTTAGATTTCTTGCAAAACACCGGCAAATCGTGTGCGTTGAATATTTAAATGCAGACATTTTTACCTGTTTGATTCCAGGATTGACGCAAAATCTTGCAAGTAAGCGCGATAAATAATTGTCCAAAGTTATAAGAAACTGAATCGTTAAGGAGGTATACACTCGATTTTATCAGAGAACCATATTATAATTCGCACTTTTTACAGCGGTTTGCAAACTCCCCATAAATACCGTGCGCGACGTCCGCATTAACAAACGCGCTGAAAGGAAATGAAAAATTAATTTATTAGATTTTAATTAAGGTTAATTTCGATAAGGAAATTTGTCAGGTTAATAAATCTCAGTTAATTGGACGCGTTCGTTCATTCATTTGATCGTTCCTTCACGCGAATCCAGTCACGCGAATCTTTGTGGCGCGAATTCGTCCTTCCCTTAAGGACCCTCCACACGGCAAGGTCGCCGTCGCAGTGTCCCATTTTCTCAACGGGACACAATTCGCGGCTTCGTGATTGCGTTTTCTGTTTTGACACCCGTTTGGTATTTTTATGATAAACGCGCTATTCATCAACGTCACGCTAGAAAGACCTTTACGTGCTCGAGGCGACCCTTAAGAAGGATTGATCGAAGGATCAGGTGTCAACGATGCGTCAACATTATCCTGTCGCCGTGCTTCGTCTTATTTTGCCCCTTAAGCGGTGAATTAAGTTTCAATTTTTGAAGCGCAAACATTAACGTTTTGCAGAGAAATGAAAAATTATCTTTGTTTTAGCGTGTCGTTGAAGGTTACTAGGATCTCTTAATCGACTACCAATTTCAAGATTACAACAAAGTCCTCTACAAGTGTAGGATATTCATTTATTTCATTCACAAACACTTAAGAAGATTATAATGCATAGTAATTCCTAAAATTTAATTATATTTATATTTAAAAAATTTTAACATCCGAGAGAGAAATAATGTTTCTCCTGCTTTCATTTAAATAATAAAATATTACATGTATTATTTTTTCTCTTTCTGATAAATTCCTTTCCATATAAATATTACACTTTTTCTCTCTCTTTCTCTTCTCTTCTCTCTCTTTCTCTCTCTCTCACTCTCACTCACTCACTCACTCACTCACTCACTCATTCTCTTCCTCACCCCTTTTCTCTTTCCCCAATATGATATTTCGTACGTCTGCATTTTTGTGGTTGCACCAGAAGCCATTGTAATTAAACGAGCAAACGAACGAGCGAGTCGATAAAATTGCACTCATGGTGATGTAAATCGAAAACTAAAATGAAAGATAAAAAATGTTATACGTGTATAAAATTATTAAAAAAGCTATTAAAATGAACATTAAATTGCCACATGCGACAAGAGTTGGTTTCGCATCTATGAACATCACGTGTCGATAATTTTACGGAATTTACGCAACTCAACTGAAATATTTGAAAAATATTGATATTCACGACTCTGAACGCATGCAACACAACACGATAAGCTTTGTTTTTCTTCCGTTCAGCCGGCACGCATTTGTCAACGTGTGATCTTTGGAGTTAAATTAATGCACGTTCTTTGAAACTGCGCGCCATCTTCGATTCGACACGCGCGGTTTTCTTCGCGCTGCTTCGCACTAAGCGTGATGGATTAACGGCCGGCAAATCAGGGATGAAAAAATCCCCTGACAGTTGGCGAACACGTGCGCGATAATCGATTCTGCAGGAAGCCCCCAAGTGAATCTTCTCCTCGGAGGAGTGGAGCCCAGAACTATGTGTTCTCCGTGCGGAAAACTTGGTTATTTCGCGACGAAGAAACCTGCTCGAGCACGTCGTTCTGAAGATTCTGAGAAATATTTCTCTTTTTCTCATTTTTAGAAACGGCACTAATGATGTCAAGTAGTGTGGTGAATGATGTTTGAACAGTTTGTGAGTGATTGATCTGCTCGTCGAGGTTATTAGTAGCGCTAATAAACCCTTGACGATAAATCAGGGATTCCAGGGCTAAAGAAGTCATGATCAACAACGTGAGACGAAGAAGTTTTCAAGAGTAGCTAATTTGCCGTGTTGGTGACACACGTGAGTAAAACTGACGGCAAATTTATCTCCGAATAGATTTCACACGGAATACGCGAGTTTACCTGATTTCCGCAGTTCTATCATTTTTCTACATAAAATCTTCGAGTTTAATTTTTCGTGTAAAAAATCTTTTTCGACTCGAAGTGTCGTTTAAATCGTAATTGAACGGCAGCGGAAACGCGAAAGACAGGCATGCGCGCTGTCTGGTATTTGCATGAAGCAACTGTTTAACGATATGATCGAGACTTTAATACGAAAATTATACGTTTAATCGACGTGCAGCCGAGTATCGATATATAGCTATACTTTACTATCGCTGAGCGGGACGAGTAAATATTCATTAGGTACCTCCGCCTCTCCTCTGCCTTTCCACTGATCTTCCATTTGCATATCACAATCAACCTCATATCATTGTTGACTTTGAGCGTCGAGATTGCGCTCGTCTGCAAACGCCGTGTGTCATTCCAGGATCACACACACACACACAGACACAGAGACCGATCGGTTTTCGTGTTCGTGCGTTGTCTGTGTCGCGAAATCTTTGTTCGCTCTTCGAGACTCTCGAAATTTTCACTGCGCTCGCCATCGGACGTAAGTCTGTCTCCCGGCCGCGAGTATATTCGCCATGTATTTTCGTGATCATATCGAAGATATCATGGAAACTTTAGAAATTTATTACGGGCGAGTGAATACCGTTCGGCGTCTTCGTAGCTGCTGTCTACTTTCGTGCGAGTCTAGAGATCAGATTTATGGAGACTTGAACAGATATACTCGGTCCTTACCTGCACTTCCTACGTTGTGGTCACCTTAATACATAATAGGTGAAACCCTACGAGGTGAATATCTCGAGGTAATACGAAACTAGATACCTGCGGGCGTTGGAGATCCACAGGACAAACGGAGAATCGAGACTTTAAGAGAGATAAGGGCTTGAAACAACTACGACAGAGAGAGAGAGAGAGAGAGAGGGAGAAAGGAAAGAGCCCAACGGCATTCCCACCGAGACTACTATCTTTAATAGAATCGGTGTAATTCATCGATTGCCGCAAGAAGCAGTGAAACACGTCAGAAATTCGCGGAATCATAATTTTTCCGATCCCCTTTCTGATCGCGACGCGATTTACACTTACGATTCTTCTTTTTGTCGACGTGGAAAATATACGGATACACGAGATAATTACACGTCGGGCGACATGGGAAAATGGAATTTCTCTCGATTCTCTCGGCATACTTCGGAAAACCTGAGAAATCTCAGTGTGTCGTAAATTTTCCAATCAATTTCAAAATATCAGTATTTTATTTCGAAACGCATAAGTTTTACTTATTCAAAGAATTTGTAATTTTCTAACATGTGAAAATTTCTATCATAAGTCATAATTATAAATATAACATCAATTTATTTACTATATGTTTGTTTAAAGAACATAAATGAGAGTAAAAAATTCAAAAGCTCGAGTTTCCAGAAGATTGTATTGAAGAAAGAAATCAGATTTAAGAAATCGGGAAACGTGATATGTAGAAATTTACGCTCGCATTAAAAAAAAAAGTTAAGTCAATTAACTTAAGTTAAAAGTTAAAATTGAATGCATAAATAATTATGCGAAACTATATATATAAATCTAACCTATTTTCCTTTTAAATTATATACATATATACTTTTGCATAACTAAATTTTAACTTTAATAAGTTAATTTTAACTCAACTGTTAATTAGTTAGTTACTTTTAACTTGACTAAATTAATTGTATAGGCCATTATCTTTTAACTTAACTTTAAAAAAATAAGTTAATTTACCAAAATCTGTATTTAGGAAATCTGAATTATAAATCATTCAACTGCCACGTATGCTTTGAACAGTGAATTTAATTCTATATTCGTATCAAGATGTAAAATAACGCGTTCTATCGGAAATTTACATCCAAACCGTGAGAGATTCCCACCGAAACGGCCAGGATAACCTGTAGAATGCGGCAATGTTGAATAAAACGATTTTCAAATCTCCCAACTAACCCGCGCTGTAATAATGGGAGCAAGAAATGTTCCCCGAAGTTCCGCAACTCATGCTATTTCATGTGACAAGCCATAGACTGCTGCATTTCTCGTGGAATGAATGCGATTGCAAGTGCGGTAAACACGTTCCCGCTACTGCAAGAACGAATCGCAATTCTGTCACAATTAAAGGACGAGAGAAAAGAACTGAAACGAGCTGGATTAATCGGATATCATAAGAGACAACATCGAGATATTCGTCGGATATTTTTTTATTTTTATTTTGAAGTTTGATATACCGATGTAGATTGATTTTAATCCGACGCGGATCCTTCAAAGCGCGCGAAGCACGCCTTTTCCAGTTAATATCTCAGGTTTCACCTCAATCAACTCCAATTCTGTGAAAATCCGATTTTATTAAATCCTTCACGCGATGAAAAAATTCGAAATCAGCGCAGCTCGCATCGATCCCTTTAATATTCCCACGATTGGCTAACGATATTTAGTTTCGGCGTTAAAAGGCAGAATCATCCGTGCTTTTTCGACTGTTCCATTAGGCGTGCCAAATTATTGAATATAATCAAACGTTAAAAGTCGATTGAATTTGGGAACCGGTGCCACGCAGGCTGGGCCGACGGTGGCATCCAAACACTTTGTATCTTTAATAGGCGTTTGTATTGCGCGGTTGCACGCGGGCGGTGTAATGAAATTATGAATAATGATAACAAAGGAATTAACAATGGAACGTGCCTGAACTTTTTACTGGCGTTAATGGCTTTTTGCGAGAGACCGCCATGGAAAATTTATCTTGTATACGTGACTCCTTTATTACCGGCAGCACGGTAAGACACCATTGTATATGCGCGCCAACTTTTTCCCGCCGTTCCTCCATTGAGCCGGCCAGGAAAAAATGACCAGACGGAAGTAATCACGGGACGGAAGAGCGGAACCTTCCGTCGCCGGAATTCATAATGAATTCCCGAGATCATCTTCATAATCTCACTTTAAGTTTTACCTTTTACAGCGAAAACGCTTCCAAGGCGTGTCCCCCACTCCTTCTCTCTCTTCTACCTTTCCCTCTCTCGTACCTCCACAGGCGTTATTCGTTATTTACGACGCATCTGGTGGATTGAGATTATCTCGACTGGGGATCTACGGATCCACCGATCTGAGAAGATCCAGAGACGCTGTGTTGTGTTTCGAGTTTGTGTTGCTCGATTGAAGCTTCGGCGGAGGCGATTTTCTTCCTCCGATGCACCAGAGACATCCGTTAAGCTCTTCTTTTTGATCTAAAAAGAAAGAAGGAAAAAGCACGTGGATAGCAATTCCTAAGAACATCTTCAGCCAATTCTCGATATCCACAGTATGTTGCTTCAATCTGTAGGGATGGCGGACTCCGTATTTGGTGTGTTATATGCGCAATATAACTCGTAATATTTTGGATATTGCTCGGGGTACTTGTTGGAGTTAATGCTGCTGGTGGGTATTGTTAAGGTTAATCCTCGAGGACTTTCCTTCACTCGACTGCTCTCGAACTTTTCATCGCAGGCTTTTAATGCCCCGCATTGCGGCAATATTCGTGATATCCACAATTTCAGCCGGGCAGGATCGCAAATCGTCTAGCGTCTAGCGTGATTACGGCCGGCCGATAAGAATGGCAATCGAGATGCAAATGCGGGGCTGCCGAAAACGGACAAATCACAGGCGATTCGCCCTCCAGCCTCGCGAAGAGCGCGAGCGATAATTACTACAATCGCATGGAGATAATTCCGGAGTCTCGTAATCGCCGACGTTACATCGTCGGTGTCGTAAATGCAAATGCTGTTAAGAATCTAAGATGGGAGATTAGCCGGTAAAAACGGTGCGTACACGCACGCGCGTGTATCCCCCCGTGAAAATTGCCGTGGTCGTTGCTGCCTTTAACTCCTTTAGCCCTCCCCCGTAACCAACGCGCTACGGAGGACCATACAAAGAATTTCTACATGAGAGAAATATCGCTGTCGTATAAACTATTAAATTATCACATAAATTATAACAAAAGTATAAATATTCCATTATTGTGGTTTTTAGGGATTTTACACGGAATTAATTGTGCAAAATATTTGCAACAACGAGAAAGTATTAAATTGAACTATTTTAATCATCGTAATTTATAAAAATACAAATGTTGTTTCAACAACTAATTTGTTGAAAAAATAAGAATGTGTAAAATGAAAAAATTTATAGCGTTTCCCGCAATGTCAGAATACGGCAATTGGCAAATAGACAAGTAAATTTAGAAGTGACTGAAAAGGCACAACGGACGAAAGCTTTTCGATTTATGTACGGTATTCAGGAAGTAGCATCCTCCCCCCGTTATACTCGTCAATTACGCAAACGGATCTTCTCCGTTTCCCCATTTTTACGACTTCGTCAACGGAGCTTCCTTTATAGGTTTCCTTTCTGCAACCGCAGGGATCGTAAAACGCGGCACGCGGCTACTGTTCCGAACGATGATCCGATAGTAGATTAGTCTTACCAGTTCTTAAAGAGGGCGCACGTCCAAATATCCCATTTCGACAATGTGACAACTGGGAATTTTAGAATTGAATAGCCCGTGAGGAGGAATTGCGAGAGTCCAATGACATGCCTTGACCGTCTCTCATAACTGCATTTCCGAAGGTGCAAATGATTTCTGAATGAATTTTGCGTTTCGCAGAACTCGAGATATCAACACCACCGATCGCTCAACCGGTGTCTCAAAATTCCCCCGATTCTCGAGTTCGAGAAGAAATTTTGGCCGTATGTTAAAGCTTCTGTAAAATTAACATTCTCAGGACGGGGTTTTTCAAAGAAAAGCTTTTACTTGAAATGGCGATTTATTGTACAAAAATTTATTTTATTGATAAACCTCAAAACAATCAATAATACAGAGGTCCGACGTTACATTCTTTGCATCCAAATCTCAACCGGTTAAAGCTGAAAAGAGAAGTTAAAAAGTGTCAGTATCGTCAAAGTAGGTTTTTATTAGTCTATAGGCCATCTAAAGCAGGCGCGAACTATCTTTGAGAGCGTCAAAGTAGCGTCGAAGTTTCGAATACACGCCCGCCTCGTAAATAAACATTTCCCGTATTCCGTCTCGTCGAAAAAGCCGAGGATATATAGCGGAGCGCAGTCAATCGGAGTTCAAACGAAACTTCTCCCATAATTGCGGAGCTAGCTAGGTTCGTGCGGGGGGAATGCGATCTAAGATGGTAGATTAGCCGGTAAAGAGAGCCCGGCATGTACGCGCGGCCTCGCACGCGTGTAAATATGGGGCTGGTAAATAGGCACCAAGAGTCCTCCTCCGACCGGCCGCTCGCTCGCTCGGCTATCCTTGTACCAGGATGCGCATATATGAGCCTCGGAGTCGGTATACCTACTACCTGCGTTAAACTCTACGTATCGTTATCGTGCCGCGTCGTCGCTTAAAGCCGCGCGCAGTAGCGTGGGCCCCGCTTCATCGCCTCTCTCAGGCCCGATAAAGGGCGAATAAACCGGAGAATAGTCGGGAACGCCGCCGCGAATCTTAGCCCTTATCCCGATATTAAGCGCACTGAGCGTACGTTTTTCTCTCTCTCTCTCTCTCTTATCCGACTCATGAACCCCCCATGTCTTCTGCTCGTTCGTTCTACTGCTCGAGGCACCCTCAGCACCTCACCGAGTGTTGTATACTTATATCGTTCTTACCGGTTACTTCACGCAGAATGATGAAACAGTTGTCCATCTGTGAGCGACTGGCCTTGTTTGAATTTTACGGTTGGGATCTCTCTTCACTGCGTCGGTGGTAGCAAAAACTGTGTGCCGAGAGCAGCTGAAGACCGAAGTACCTCGAGGAGACAACGTGTTTACATACCAATTCGCGATTATCTCTCAACGCACGCTGAGAAAAAAATATTTCTTTTTCATTTTTTATTATTTCTCTTTAAATTTGTTATAACTGCGATCATCATAATGAACGAATTATAGGTAGGAGATCCATTTTTTCAATAAATGTTACTATAGTACTCAGAGATAATCTCACATGTATATTGCTACTACTTTTGCAGTTAAAACCATGGAAGAGGTATAGTTAAGGTCGAAAATAACTATAATTTCTCTCAGTATTGCATAAAACCTGTAAATATAGCCGCTAGTAAATATCGTCTCATGTTCCTTGTATCGTTTCAAGCGAAATTTTTCCCGGCGGATATTCGCCTTGAGCTATTCGCGTTAATTGATAAATCATTATACCCTTTTCGGGTCGTTTTTCAAGTTTAATTCGACTTTTTCACCAGCTGTTGCATCATATCGCACAGACAGTAAGAAATCTGATTAACAAGCTAATAGTCTGAATGTACGAAGATAAAGAGGGGGAGGGGAGGGGGATGAGGTAGAGTGAGAGAGTTGGTCGACGGCGAGAGAATAATTATTATCGGCTGTTCGGTAAATTTCGTGGCTACCCGCCGCGCCTCGGCGATGTGCGCCTCGGCTGAATTTTTCGATATATCTCGATGGCGTGTTTTGTGCCTCTCGCAACCGTGACCTCCCGACCCGGTTCGCTTGGTATACGATGTACCATATAATTAGAGAGTCAGACCGGTGGTGAGGTCCATCCCTCTCTAACCCTTCTGCCCTTCCTCCCTTCTTCTTCTTCTCTTCAAACTTGAAGCTTCCTCTCTCCGCGTACGTTGAAAACATCCAAGACCTGCCTTGGCGATTGAAACGACAAAAATTGGCGGAACCCCTCGTCAATGCTCGGCCAATTAGAGGGAATTTTGTTCTAAGAACCAGTTACGAGACACCTCACGTGTATTAGAAAATCGATAGTTACTTGAACAGTGTGACTGTTGGAATTATTCAATCGTTATGATTTACAGTTTCTCAATTGGTTTAGACTTTTTCCACAAACGTTTCCCGGGTTACTCCTTTTATTCGTGTATCACGATGATCACCTCGTCGTCCTCTTTGTTATCCCAGTCTTATGAATTATGATTCGACTACTTGTATCTTTTATCACTTAAAGGATTTGTGTGCTTAAGTAGGATAATGCGATCGGAATCGGTTATTTAAGCGGGTTCTATGGTTACGTAGCAGGTTTCGGCAGACCTGGGCAAGGATTTAAGGTTTTAAAGGCACCGGCGATCGTAATAGCACCTGTTGCGGCGAAGCGAATTGTCAGTCCGGAAGAAAGCGGAACCTCCGGCCTGCGTGTCATCTTACAGACCGATATTTCTTCGACGCGGGCTCAATCCTCCGGCAGGCTCCGTACGCAATCGGTATTGTTAGCGCAAACAAGTCCTATCGAAGGAATCCTTTACGTCGAAAAGACACTTGAGAGACACTTCTCGCAGACCCTCTCGTTGGTAGAACAGAATCCGAAATTCCAGCAACAATGAAGGCTCCTGATGTCGCAATGAAGAGATCAGACTCCTCGTTTCTTTTCTCTCGCCGTTTTGGAATACCGAATGTGCACGTTGCATTAACTTTCCGAAGGTGTTGAACAAGTCCGGGTACCCTCGGAAGCGTGGGCGAAGACGAGGTATATTTTTATTGCCACTCAGCGACAGTTTCCAACTCACTCAAGTTTCTAATACAACCAACAAGTTCATCGCCGAGATTAAGGGGACTTTACGCACGACTAAGTCGTTCGTAGTTAATGCAAAAGCGGTGCGCGAGTCGGAAAGGGCGCCGCATCGGCGAAGGGTCGTGAGGTGGGGCGGGGGTCTGGAAATAAAAACTGACGACTGTCGGGAGCAGCGCGAGCTTTGAGATATTCCGGGTATGATCCGGCTTATTTATTCCCGCGATTTCTCGAGATGTTGCGTGGCGGGCACGGAGGTCGGGATGCAGGGTAGATGCATCTCTTGCACTTTCCGCGGGTAGACTTAGCGCGACTGGAATTTTAATTAAGCTTTTCTCCCGCCTCGCTGAATCTCGGTTCCGGCAGAACGCCGGACCCTGCGGCAACGGAAGGGATCTACCGGGTGTCGTTGGCCCATTGCCCTATAGTGGAATTGCTTTCGAAAGTAGCCGTTCAAAATTCCCAATGCGCCCTGACGCGTTTCATTAAAGAATCGATCGAACTTCGGCCCGATCAAGCTCTGAATACGAAGATATTTAACTGAACACTGAAGGCTCGTCGGAAGAAATGTCGAGTGAAATCCCCGTTAAAAGCGGGACGACAGTGATCGAGATTTCAAACGCGTTTCTCCTAAGAGAAGTTCCAATACAACGCTCGATTACGGAAGTATCTGATATCGAAAAATGAGCGTCAGTTTTGCGCACATCTCGCAATCGGACGTGGAGCAATCGGATTGATCCACTCTAATCTGATCTAATCTAACCAAATGTTTGTTCTCATAACCAAAACGTTTGTTCGCCCAGTCCATATTTGATTAATACACTGAGAAAAAGAAATTTAAATTTTACGAAATAAGTGTTTCTTGTCAACATTTCCTTCGATATTTTCGGTTAGAAAAAAAATTTGACCACGATGACGGAATATATATTTTTGTGAAATATATCTGAGTTTTCTTATTAATTGGCTTACTTACTAGGAATAAAAGTTTATTTCGCCGCGTTTAAGTAAACGCGGCGAAATTTCTGTGAAATATATTTCTTATATTTCACAAATAAATGTTCAATTCTTTTTCCTCAGTGTACGCGAGCAATTGGGATAAAACCGTACCGACGAGATCGCGACACCCTTTGTGCACGCGATCCGAAGGATAAAACCACGAAATCTACCCGGCTATCGGGCGATCTCTGAATTTGCTAGGGGCGCTCCAGATGTCACGACTGGGCCGATCATCGAAATCTCCCGCGATAAACGGAGAACGGCCCGCGGTGTCGGTCCATTATGAACACCCACAATGTGAGAGCTAACCGCAGAGCTAACGGGGCACAACACGAGCACCACGCGCGCGCATTATGACGGAAACAAAAAGAACACGTGCGTGAGGCGTGCTCGAAAGTGTCGGGCGTGCGTTGCGCGCGTACACGCGCGCGCATACACACATACACGCACGCACACGACGATGATGACGTGCCGATGTTACGTTGCTATTACTTAGCATCACCCCACCGGTCGGCCGAGATGCTGACCGTTCGACTGCGGGACCGCGTAGGTCACGAGAAGGCTCTGGATGATACCTCCGGGATCCGCGAAAACAGCCGGACGTACCGCCGAGCGTGAGAACATTTTTTCGGAGAGAACTCGTCGCGTTCATCAGTCCACTAAATTTTTATTAAGTTCACAGTGAATGTATAACAAATTCAAGCGAAAAACGCAGCGCCGCTGAAAAGGAGGACGCACGCTTGTGAAAAATGTTTGCAATTTCTTTTTATTACGTGCATGAAATGAGCAAGAAAACACTCATATCCCAGAATAATTAGTTCCCCACGTTGCTCTGAGTAAAAGAAATTTACGTGGACAATGGCGACAAGGATACGAAGCAAATTATATCGTCGTTCTTAACATTCACGACATTCATTATTCTCATAAAAAAACAATAAGGAGTCGAGGATTAAGGACAGTTCTTGCAACGAGAGGGGGTGCGGACATCCTCCCCCCGAACAACACAGTTTTCGAGAACGAGAGACAAAGAGAGAGAGAGAGAGAGAGAGAGAGAAGGAGAGAACCCGGGATGATAAACGAGCCGATACGTTCCCACGCGCTTTTGCAGACGCGAGCGAGGGAGTCTGAGGCCTGTCTTCCCCTCCTACACCCCGTACGTAGTGGGCGGTTGTGAGGCCTCGGGGGCCCAACTGGGCCCCTAATCACAGACTCGCCCGCACTCGTACGCAGAACATACGCGTCCCTCTTAAACGCACACGCCGGCTAAGGCCGAGTTATGCGAACGTTCTTAAATGCACGTTGTGAACTCTCTCTCTCTCTCTCTCTCTATCCCTCCCTCTCTTCCTCTCTCCGCCTTATTTCACAAGTAAACCTGCATAAGGTGTGTCAAAAGTCCTATACTTTTCGAATTACCTCCGATTGCATCGGATCAACACTTTCGAGAGCTCTTTGATATTAGATTTGAGAAAAAAAAGAAACAGACAACGGATTTAACGGATTAAACGAGACAGGTGGATATTTAAATCGGATTCCCGTTCGCATGTGAAAGTCGTTTTATGCACGAACGCATCCGAGCTAGATCTATCGACAATAAGGTTTATCGGCGATTAAGCGCGATTAATTACAACTCTCCGGCGGTGTTTGCGTGCCGGTCGATCGTTGCCGCTACCGCTACTGGCTTGTCGCGATTCTTTTGTCGCCAAATCGACCGGCGTGTTATTGTTAATTAATGTCCCGTTCGCTCTTTACATTTTCACGATACCACACCCGCGGCATCTTCCTGGAAATTACGAAGCAGATCTCTCGCGGATTACCTTTGCCGTGCAAGATCAACGCACTCCAACACATCGTGCGCGAGATATAAGTAGAACCATAAGTAGAGACTTCACACAGGCCGAGGGCCGGAACTCTCATTGAAAGAAATGGAAGATCTTAATAAGCATACATCGATAGATAATGAATACTTCCAAAAATTTTGATATTTTTAATTTGCATTTTTAATTAAAAATAATTACTTTTACGCGCTGTTTCAGTAGTCTCGTCTTCAGATGCTTTATTTGCAAACTAATATTCGTAAATATAGAGTTATTATATATGAATAAAAAAATATTCTACTTTCATCAGTTTCTGAAATTAATAATATTGCTTCGAACTTTTACAATTCCACGATAAAAATGTATTTGATTTTAATTCATGCAAAGAACCGAACCAGGAAAGGAAAGAGGAAAACGGGCGAAATGAAAGAAGAAAAGAGGGCGAAATGAAAACGGAAAAAGTGGCGAACGCTAGTTGTGTAAAATTTTGGAGTGCAGGCTGTTGAAATGAGTGGAGCATTATTAAAACCCGTTTCACTCAGCTGCGGTATAGAGAAATCTATAGCTTGATCGGGCCGTCAGTGGCGTCACGAAAATGCGCGATAATCGTGACGATGGTAACAACCGTGGTGGTTTGCGGTATCGTTATTGTGTCATTGTTGCCCGACACTCTAAAATGGAAATGGCCGTGCTGTTAAATGGTGCCATCGTCTCCTATAATCCCTAGCAATTCGCTATAAATTCTATGCACACGCGACACCATTTTAACCGATCCGTAAATACGAGACTTCTCCTAAACGTCCGACTTCCTATAGCCTCCGTCGAATGTTTTTCAATCAACTGCTTCCGGCAGCTTCGAGATATTTCAAATACCAAAACTTTGTCCGCGGCAAATAATTGGCCTTAAACATAGAGTTGTTGTTTTCTGTCATTACCACTCGGCGACTGTTAACCGGTAAGTTGAACCGTATGATTCCAAGCGGTTATCATATTCTCTCGTCGTGATATTAAGAAAACACTTTCCTCTTTTGTTATCGTTCCTCATCATCGGCGATAATACTCAGATCGAGTTAGAGGACTTAATTTTCTATTTTCCATGAATATTCTATTTTTTTAATACCTCCCTCTCCCCCTGGTCAGGCCATCGGCGTACCAGAGATGCGCGATTTTCTGTCGTCACAGCAGCGGAATGGATAATATAATACCGACGATAGAATCTACCGTAGAATAAGAGGATTCTCAGGACTTCCTTGTTCGATATCTCGTTTAAACGAACGGATACCCAACACTACGTGGCACTTGATTCAGGAAAACAACAGCCTGCTTTGAGTACCGAGTACCACCTAGGCGAGAATATCGGAGCTATCACGAGTCCAAGATCGATCTTGAAGAGTGGTAGGATCGTTTGCCGAGGATGTCTCGCGTGACCAAGTGCCAGCCTGCCGAAGAAAGTCGCGAAGCTGCTCGAGGAGGCAATCAGCTGATCGATCTTCGGCGCGTGATCGATAGTTGCGACGTGATCAACATGTGGATCGACGTACGAGCGCACTTTAAACGAGGATTAAGTAAATTATCAAGCGGGACAATCTTTTATCACTAAAAAAGGAGGAAAATAAGGAAGTAAAAGGAAGAAAGAGAAAGGAAAGGAAGTACGTGTGTAAAGGAATGTTGCTTTTAGTGAAGAAATATTTAAAGAAACAATCGATCTGCTGAATGCTGTGCAATTAATCATCGGAAAGCGATCGATCATGCCAGTCTAGCCGTACAATAATTAAATAAACGTGAGAAGATTTTTGTGCATGAATATATAGAAAAAGACTTCCAAAGAGAGAGAACGAGATTTTAATGATGAGTGCGAAAACATGAAAAAATAATTAATTTGTTTGATTTTTCGACCGCAGTCGATATTTTTAACATCATCGGTGTTTCTTACGCAATAATTCTGAAATTCGCAAAGAAAAGGAAAATAAATAATTCCAAAGAAGTTTTGAAAAATTATTGAATTATTTAGGAAGAAAATATGTGAACGAAGCAATAATCAATACGTTGTCTGAATGAGAATTACACGATCGATTTGCTTGAATTCGGCTGTGTAATCGACGCTAAGCTAAACGGTTATAAAGAGATTATTAGCTTATTGGACATACACTTGCAGTAATTTATACAAAAAGAAAGTTTATGTGCGTAAACTAATCCTGTCGACTGGTTGTGAGCTAATCGGTTTGTTCGTTTCTGCTCGCATAATCGATACTAGCTCAGTGCGTCGATATCACGCATGTTCAACGAGGATTAAATGAATTACTGTGGAATGAAGTACTGAATGTGTGGACGCAATAATTTATGTAACAGCAATTTCGCCTAAACTATCGTATTGTAGGACCGTTCCGAACGAAAATTATAATTAACGAAGAAGATTTAAATCGATCGTAAGCGAGAAGGCAGTGTATCATCAGTCTGGAAAAGAAGACGATCCACCATCAATAATTCCCAGAAATAACCAAAGTTTGATTCTCCATACCTTTTCAATTTAATGTTTCCGTAGAACAACATTTCTTCACGAGGATAGAATAAATATATCGTCGAAAAGATTGGTTTGCAACAGACGTATTTGCATACGTTGCGGTAACATTTTGCAGACTACTGTGAAAAACTATAGTGCAAGATTCCACTATACTTTGCGAAGAACGTGATAGCTAACGACTCACCAAGGATACCTTATCCTGTTATCAGACATCGTAATAAATTTATAAATCTCATCTTACATGGAAAGAAAGACATCAGCAAGATAAGGCGATCATAATTAAAGCGGCAGAACAAATGAATTATCATCCGCGGTAATCACAAGAGGACGGAGGCCGAAAGATCCCGAGGAAACCTTCTCACGGGGCTAATATGTGCCTGGGACGAGTCGGAAGTCGTCGGGGTAGCGACATTTCCGGCGGCAGGAGCGACAAGAAAAACTCTCTCATCATTATCCGAGATTCTTCTAACCGATCCGAGGAAGGCGCGGAGATGGGTATGCTGTTGCCGGACGAAACCTACGAGGCGAAATCCACCGGTGTCCTGATCGCGGACGTGGACGAAATCGAGGCTGCCAAAGCGTTAGCGGCGCTCCGCAGGTGCGACGAGTTCCTCACGAGACACGGCATCCGACCCGAGTTCTTCTGCAGGCATCGAGAGCGTCTGGCTCTTCAGGCGTGGCTGCTGAAGAAGTCCAATTTCTACTCTGGTGAGTGTTCAAACTGTTTTTTCTCGCATGGAAATTAAGCTTCTTTACGTAGCAAGTAATCGTTTGATATTCCGTCTGTGTTCGAACGTTTCCTCGTGGGGCTTTTCGACAAGCTATATATAAAGGGTTATTAAGAGCGTAACGTGTTCCACCGAGATCAGCGATGATTGCAGTATCTTGGGAAGTTGCAAAACGGAGCCGCTGGCGCCTCACTTTCGCAGATTGTTTCGTCTGTTTCGTTTGTTTACACGCGCGGGATAACTCTCGCCACCGTCGCTGCCGCCGCCGCCGTCACCTCTCTTTCTCCCGGGGCGCAACTTTCCTCATGCAAGTTGCTCCATTTCTCTTCTACAAATCGTATTGCGGAGTGTCTCGGGCATTACGTATACATACAGGGATACGAGCTGCCGGGTCGCGCGCTTGCTGCCATTCTTTGCACTCGCGCTCCGATAAAGGATGCAGCCCGCGAGCGTCGCGACCGATCCGAAGGATGAAGGAGGATATACAGTGGCCTCCAAAAGTACTCGCCGTCTTTCCAATCAGCTGCCAACCACTGAATATTATCAGCATACTGACAGGGAAACTTAATTTTTTACACGTAGAAAGACGATCTGTAGAAATATATACGAGATCGTTTTTTTCTGACGTAAATCAATATTTACTCCTGACCGCAAAAATTATTGATTAATGTCCAGCAATTAATTAGTAACATAGTCTTATAAAAATTAAGATACAATAATAAAACAATGAAAAAAAATGTAATCATAACATTAAAAAATAATGTTATGATTACACAGTCTTTTTGATTTTTTAATTGTATATCATCGGAGTCATAATTTCTGATATATAATGATAAATCGAGAGATATTTAAAGAGAGGCGAGTGTAGGAGAGTCTTTAGTTAGATTTCTTAATATCAAGATGAACGGATGAATATCGACCGTCTGCTGAAAATATTTACGACTATGCTTCTCTACAATTCGGTAAATCACTAGTGTTAACTGGAAACGCGGAGAGAACCTGTTTCTAGAAAGACACACTAAAATTGCATGGCACTGTAGGCGTGAGAGGAGGCCGTACCGGACGTTAGTATCTACCTCAGCTATCATCGAGGGTAGACAGCCGCGAGAGTCCACGGATCGAGCTAGGGTGATCTAGGAATGATCGCTGAATAAGTTCTTTTCAGACGATTGAAATACATTCTGAATGCACGACATATGCGCGAGTCAGTCGGCACGTATGCAGATGCAACGAGATATGCGCTTAGTTCTGCGCTCAGAGCTGGCAGATACCTCGCGATCGTAATAAATCAGCGCGCAACCTAATTAACCGACGGATCCGGACTATAATAGGGTTCATTATCACCGAGTCACTGCTAATTATGTGAATGTGCCACCAGGCCTGTCTTCGCGCCAACAGTTGGCCCGATCCAAATTTGTCTGATCCCATATCAGCTGGTTGTACTTTAACTAAACGGCCGGACGGAAAAAATAAAACTGAGAATTCCGGAAGCGTCTAGAGGACAGAAAAATCACCTCGACATCTTTTCTTGCTTCTTTCTATTACAATAAATTTCCTCTTTTATTTATATTAATTTTTATATTAATTAACAATAATTTTTCTTATAATATTTTTCTTATAATATTAATTTTTATATTAATTAACCATAATTTTTCTTTATATTCTGAATATGAATATTTGAAGATTTATTACGCGGTAAGTAATTAAATGAACTATTATCCGGAATATGATACTTTCAATTTTTCAATCTCATTATTAAAAATTTTGAGCCATTCGTCGAACCAGGTCTCAATTATACCTTTTTGGTAATGTTCGCGCAAGTACAACTCCTCAAACTTAAAATTTTTGAATGGTAAGAGTTTTGTACTGTTACTAAGAGTTTTGTACTGTTACTATTAACATTTCTTCAGTTATCGCAAAATAGGTTTGGTATTTCTTATCTTCCCTCGCAATTTTTTAGCTCTGACGAGCGAGCGGTGATAGTCAACAGCTAAGTTCAGTCATTAAGTTTTACGAAGAGAAGGATAAAGGAGTTTTACGCACCGTTTTAATTACGGTGAGGAGTTCTTCGTTTCCGGTGGCGGTTTACGACCTTCCGCTATCGCAAGAAGAAAACGAAAACAGGCCAATACGTGGATAATAACGTCGCGATTATTTCGACACGTGCAACGGCCACAGACTACGGATTATTATCAAGTTACTAACAAAATAAGAAATTTTTTATTTATTTAATTTATGCTGCATAAAAGAGAAGAAAGAGGGTGAGGTTACGAAGAAGTCCTCCAATTTCAACGAAAATTACTTATTTTTTGGAGGCAATCGAAAATTAATAGAGATAACAAATTAAACATTTTTTTTTCTTTGCTAATCTTTATAAAATATTTTTAGCATGTGGTAAACTCATCAATTTAGAAAGGCGATAAACTGGAAAAACAACTGGGAAAGATAAATATTTACACTTTTGGTGTTCATGTTTGCCAGCACAAATCATTGATATTGTTATTATGAAGCAAGAAAAATTGTAAACACTTTAAGCCTGTATACATATATCCGTTATAATTAATTTGTTCCCGGCCGCTCAAAAATACAGTCAGACATGATGTACAGAATGGATAATAAAATAAATTTATATTTGATTACTCGCTGGTATCTAGATAAAGAATTTATCTAGATATTATCTAGACATTATCTTTAACTCGATAAAGTATCTAGATAAAGCATCGGACTGCATGTGATGCCCGGATATTGAAAATAATAATACATATACGAATTTGCAAGTTAATTCAGCCGGAAGTCTCTTGAGGTAATAGCATTAGTAATATATACCGATTAAATGAAATTTTAAACTCATATTAATTCAACTTTTGGAGATCTAGCGGATTATCTTCTTTGTTTTTTACATGGTTAATCCAGGTACGCGAATGTCTTGCTTTATTTTCACAATCAAAAATCAATTTGCCGGGATGTCGATACGATTTCGACAGAACGCACACAACTGATAAAGAGCATTACAATTTCGGCCTAATTACGCTGGCTTGCCATACAACCTACGGGGAGGTGGGTGGGGGGTGGGGGATGGAAATTTTATCGGAATTTATTAGCCGCGGGGAATCGACTGGGGGCTCGTAATGACCGAGGCATTACTAATGGGGCGAAGAGGAGGAAGGGGGCAAAAAAGGGCGGAGCTGCCTGCCAACGTAACAACGCCGCTGATGCAAAAGCGAACAAAATGCCGTCAGGTGTTGCCCCCATAAATCACTACGTACGTACGTACCACCTTCCTTTCGGTCTTCGTCGCGCCGCTCCGATGCATTCGATAAATAAAACATGCGGCGCGAAAAGGTCCGCAAGGTGTATCGATTGGTACTACCAGATAAACGTTGTATAATACTATATTATTTTTATTTTGAAAAAGATACGTCTCCTCTCGCAAGAGACGCCTCTTCGTTCTGCTTCCTCGCGAAGCTGGTGCCGTTTCCCCGGTGTCGCTTTCCTGAGCTTTCCATTCTCAGCGATACGCAAAGGATACATTTCAGTTTGCCTCGACAATAACGTCACGACGTCGAAAGCTCTCGCTTTATACAGAAAATCTAAAGACAGATTAGCGTAAAACATACCAGTCGCCAGCGTCACGCAAATGTTGTATCAATGTCGCGTATAATTTTGAAGGCTTGGAAAAAGCGCGATTTCTTTACAATTTTATCGCGGATTTTTTCGGTTTTTTATCTTTTTTTACGGGAAAGTACTTTTTTAATTACGACGACGAATTCTTTGTTCTCAGTAGCGGTTTAAGATCTTCATAAAAGAATTTACAATGTAACAGGTTTTAACAGAATAGTCATGAATTTTTCTAAACGAATATTTATTTTTTTCACCGATAGAAAATTATAGTTAGTTTCTAGTTAGATAGAAAATTATAAATAGACATTAAACATTTTATAATAGTAATAGCATACATCTAAAGTTATTACTGGCATTATAGTAACATTTACTAAAAAAATAATTCTCCTAACTATTTTTGTGATTATGTTTAGCGCTGAAACTAACTATAATTTTCTATCAATGTTGAGACAGGAACCGAAGAAATCCGTGGAAAAATGGGAAAAAACTTTCTTTTGTTTGCGAGTCTTCAAAATTATATTGTCGCATATTGTCTGGTTGGAAAAGATGCTTTTCCCCCGGAACGAGAGTTTACACGGAAGTATTTCCGTTTCCGCGGATCTCTACCGCAGAATCTCCTGTCTTCGGTCACTGCTTAGGGCGTAAGTACGTTCTAATCACCCGCGGCGATCGCGTGAGACGAGAGAGAGAGAGAGAGAGAGAGAGTACCGAGAGACTTTGGCACCGCATTAATTACTGGCCGCTAACAATGGCGCAATAATTAACAATTACGCGGTTTGATAATTATATACCGCCGGGCTGAGTTATCGCGCGGCTGTCTGTGTGCGCGGGTATGCGTGATTTCGCGGCATCTGTCATCGTAGATAGCATGAAAGATGACAAGTGAATCCTCGAATTCGAGAAGCGGGTACTAGCATAGCGTCTTACGGCTAGTTCCGGTTATATATCATCGACGCAGATTCCAAGAGAAAATAATTACGGAATGGGAATGCGATCAAAATAAATCCTGAAACGTGAAGTACATACATAATGTATATAGCATGGATATGTATTTTAAAAAATGTAACAAGGAGATGTTACATGGGCAGGAGAATTCGAGAGGAAAACATTAGAGTGGAATTAAAACGGTATCGTGTGCGTCAGGTTTTCGTTCGAGGTTTAAAGCCGCTAAAATGCATGGATCTATCGATCACAGGTGGCAGGTATTCAGCTCTTCCGAGTCTGGTATCTTAAGTCCGCCAATTTAACTTCGTCTATGAAACCGGCGTGCCTTCTTTTTGCCGGGAGGATAGCGGGCTTGCAAAAACCACGTCGGGCCCTGATGCAAATTTATGTTAACAGCGTCGGCGAATGTCTCTCTCTCTTTCTCTCTCTCTTTTTCCTCTCTCTCTCTCTCGTATATTTACAACTCCATCGCGAATAGAAAGCGCAGCCCGGCGTTATGCGACTCGGTCCGAGCACGCACACACGATTTTATACGTAATTATAAATATTACATTTTTTGCATTCTAACTTTTTTTTAAAAGAAGCTGCAGCTTTCAAGAGAAATTATTTGTGACACGAACTTTCCTCGGATTATCAATCCCATTAACCTCGTTTTCGTTGTGTAAATAATTAATTGTATTTTTATAATTATATTATAAAAGGACACGTGAGGATAAGACTAATCTAAGCCGATGGACATGTAATACATTTGGGCGACGATAATGAATCGTGAATAACTCATTTGACACATATTTTAATTGCCTTCTATCTCTTAGAGATGATATATTAAGAAGTCTGATAGTAATTATATTATCCTGCGTAGTTTCGCTTCAAATTTACGAACGGAACAACTGCAAATGACTTCATATCCTAACTGGCTCGAATACTGTTTCGCAAGCAGCACAAATCTTCTCCCGCCCACATACATACACACACGCGCGCGTATGCGAGCTGCGTATGCACCTACGCGTCTAACGGAGGCGAGAAAATCATTATGGAAGCGAGTTGAAAGAACGAGCTTCAATGGGAGCTTCTTGCAGGCGCGCGCGACGTCCTGTATCGCCTTACCCTCGTCTCCACTCGGTTTAATTAAATTCCCGGAGAAACGGTGGCTCCTCACCTCTTCCTTCACCTCCTCCCCGCGGATGCCCTTTTTTTGCGCGCCCGTGCCGACGCGAAGAGGCACCCATACGCATATACGCACTCCCGTTCGCGCCGCTAATTGACGGATGAATTAATTAGCGCGAATGATCGATCGCACCCGCCCACTGCTGGATTTATTTCCTGTCGAGACACACGGCAATATGGGGTGTCGAAGCCATTGGATACCTGGGTCCTTGGAACATCTCCGATTCCTTCTGCTCAATCAGAACAATCAAGACATCACGACTTTCTTCGTGATTAGGAATTGCCTTATTTTCTAACAAGAGAAATCATTCAAAACTGTGAAGTTAAAAACAATCACACCTCTGTAAATAATAGTTGTCGTTAGGATAATGTGAGTCACGTTCAGTAAATGAGCGAACAGGTAAAACACCTCACAGGACTTCACACTTCAAAATTGAAAGAAACTTACACGTTTCGTACAGAAAAAAGATTACATGTTTGTCATACACAAATGAATGTTCGCCTTTCCGCTAATCTTCTCATGCTGCCAGTTATTCAAATGGGGCAATCGTAACAAACTTGAATTGAAAAATAGTTGCGCGGATTACGGTAAAACGACATTGCACACAAATAGCTTGTTGATATCTAAAATAACATAAATTCCAGAACTCTGATTTGCGAATTGTTAATATTGGTTAATATAGCTAGGCCAGTTTGATGATCGTCGAGCAAGATGGTGATTTATATTTGCGCATCAGAATCAGCAGTTGCGGTGTCAGCAGCCTACTCAGAAGCTGCAAGACACGTCGTGAGAACGCAACGTGTTTCGCTATTACGCGCCGATCGCTTTTGTACGAGCTGCGCATATTAATCAATATCACCCGACCTAAAAGAGAATAATAATAATCTACTGCAATATCATAAATCAGATTCCCTTTACAAATCCCGAGCTTGACTTCTGTGGACGCGTGAGATCATAAATTGATGCTTTCTTCCCTATAAATAGTTAGTTTGTTGAAATTTCGTCGAATTTTATTCATTGTCCGCGTATTTTTTATCGAAAACTGGCCAGTAAAGAAAAATGAAAGAAAAGATTAATAATTATATCATAGAACGATGCAAGATTGAATAATCGAGTCACTTGCAATATCTGTGACACGTATGGCCAAAGGTATCAAACCAGCTTAAGCCCCGTCTTAGTCGCGCTATAACTTCGCTTATCTACTTTTTCAACCAGATAAGTCGGTGCATTGCCGCCGGGGTGCTTGCGAGTCGTCGTAAGATTTCACAGTGGCCTTCGTAGTTAACGAAAAGTACAGCGTCATATTACGCTGTAAGAGCGTCTCTAAACCCGGCGGCCATTGTTGCGTAGCGCGCGCGCTAAAAGCACAGAGCCACATATACCTCGAGGAAATGTTTTCGCGCCGAGCAGTTGTGAAAAGTCGGCGGATCGTTGCCGGTTACGGAGAGCTTTATTCCTTCGGTTTCCGCGCTTAACGGACGCAGATGCTACCGTTAACGCTGCTTCTTTCATTCGTCCGACCATCCACCGATTCTCTCCCGTTGCTATCAAAAGTCAAGAATTAATAATAGTGTGATTGGCGATTCTTGTATCCTGAATCTATTCTCCGAGTCTTTTTCACGTCAATCCCGAAGATTAAAGTTGATACTTTAATTACAAGTATGTCAGCTCTCGAATTTTTTTCTCATTGCACGAGCAATGAGTTAGATAATATTTCAATATATACGCAATGCACAAGTCACATCGAATTCTTGTCAAACTCATTTCACTTTACGACATCCTTTAAAGTGAATCAACACTTGATGCAAGCTCTGAGTTACTGTCAAACTTTTCATGTCACTTTTAAATGTGATGTATAAATCAATTTGTAATCTTTTCGCAATTTTCCTCGTTTATTTTAAGTTATGAGCAATTCATCCTTAAAGTCTTTCTGAAGAAAAGCACATTGCGCATCGCGTTAGCAACTCGAATAATTTCAGATAATTTTCTTGCCAAATAACCGATTGAAATTCCTCCTGTGAGACGAACCCGGAGAAAAAGGTTCCAATGTCGCCCCATAAGATCGCATTTGCCAAGCAGATAATCTTAAAGCCCACGTCGCTAGGAATCATTCAGATGACTGCGCCCGATCCTACCAGCATTTATCCATAGAGGCGCTTCGATCTGCGGTTATACGAATCTCATTTTCTGCTACGGCCGCCGTAGCTTCTCCTCCGGACGAGATAAGCCGTGTACCCGTGTTGGATCTTAAAGGATGCGGCTGCGTGTCCTCGGAAGAGGCGCAAGAGGCCGCAGATAAGCCTCGATGTATTCTGAAGTACGTTCGTCGTAATATTAATAACGCGTCCCGCCGCTATGCTTTTGGATATAAACCCTGATCGCTTCTGTAAACGGGGATCATGCTCGCCGAGATGTTACGAGCAGTCTCTTCTCGTTGGTTTGTCCTCCATTTCCTCACTTGTCTTTTATCTAGCATTCAGGCATCTCTATCGTTTATCATTTATAAATACGTTTCCTGCTTGGTCGCGCGCAATGTTGTGAAACGCCGGCAGGGAAAGTGAAGCTACTGTGAAGAAATTTCACTTCTTATACTTTAGAGATTCATTGAAGACATTGATTGTTCGAGAAACATTAAATTCCGCAATTTGCAAGACCTCATTTCCTTTATTATCTCTTGGTTCTTAAAATTTAAGTTTTTCATGTACTAATATAAGGGAATTTAATTTTTTATGATTTTCACTTTCCAATTTTTCCCTTATATTCAAATAGAAAATTCCGGATTAATAATAAGCTGTTGTCATTCGACGACAAACTCGCATTTTTTAATCTTCGATTGATAAATCTCTACAGTCTACGTTAACCGGATTCAGAATGTTACGGACGGCAGGCGATCTCCCGTATCTCGATCGACGATCGAGACACGTCTCTTCGTCACTAACGTAATCCCTTAAGATCCGCTAGACCGACCGATCGGGTTTCACAGCTTTTCAATATGTAATGGGGCGAACAAATTATATCGCGCCGTATCTGGCACGCGGATGACGCCGGATGATGGATCGTTCAGATTTCCGATTCTGGTCATGAAAAGGAAAATCCAAGGTCACTGTGTCACAAGAGCTCTTGTTTCAATCGGTAACTAATCGATTGGACGGTCAAATAAAAAAAGCGTCCTCTTAGAACCATAATTTTAAAACTAACCTTTGATTTCTTTTCTTTCTTTTCATAAACTTCTCGCGTACGATCGTGAAATAAAAGTTAGAAATAAAACCACCGTACACTCTTTCACGATAATACGTGGAGCTACTTTAAATTCTTCAATAAGAGAAGCTTAAGAACAGGAATTCATTAAAGGAAATTGATTTATCTACTGTAATATGAATTCTGAGCTCGATCTCGACGGTCTAAGCATCAAAGGGAGCGGAATAATTTTTGAGGGAAAGAAAGGATGGAAACTGTTTACTTAAAGTGTAATCTGCACGAGCGCGTTTACTGTTTATCAGGTATTCCAGATTATATTTGGATTATAAAAGAGAGGAAGAAAAAAAGTGATTGTTGATAAAAATGGCAAAGTAATTTGAGATCGCTTTAATATCTTAGAATTTTTTCTAATATTGTTAATATATTACACAGTAAAAACACATTTTATATTTGTGTTAAAATTAGTTTATTAAAATTTTTGTGTTAAATTTTTAACATAACCGTGTATTAATTTTAATATTTAAATATTGTGAGTAAAGTGATAGCGTGATTTCCGTTCATGTTGCATTATATTGTGATCGTACTATGGATGCGAGCCGACTCGATGGGAGAAAGCAAGTGATCCTCCAAAAAATCTGGTCGGCCTCATTGTTACGCGAATAAGCGTATTTCATGGATTGATGTCGTACCGATTCATCCAATTAAACGTCGAGCGAAGCACAGCCTCGAGACCGCGACGAGGAAGGAAGATGGACGAAAGATGGAAAGAGGAACGGGAGAAGTAGAGCGGGATCAGCATAATGTCTGTATCAGGGAAAGATAAAAAAAAGACGGAAAGAAGACGAGAAAGGTCAAAAGAAGGAAGAGGAACACGAGCGTAGGAATGAAAACGCATGAAATCAAAATCTTTCGCGGAAGACAGAAACGGGAGATGTGACTTCGGAAACGAGAAAGGACGGAGAGAAGGAGGAACGGGACGAAGAAAGGAGGGTCGTGAGATCCGAGAGAATGAAAAATTGAAAGAATTCGTTGCTCGAATATTCGTCAGCAGGTCGTTGTCTTCTGGAATACATAAATAAGAATCTACAGTCTCGCAGTTGCTTGATTTCCAGAATATTTTTACGCTATGATGGAGAAATAAGTTCTATGTTTTTCCATTCTTGATTTCGTGTTGCTCGAACTATCGTCTTTCGGAATTTTTGAAATTTCCAAAAATTAAATATGTTAATCAGTCTTGTTCTCGATGATCATTAGTCTTTGAAAATTCCTTTATTCATTAAATTTTCGCCAATTTCTACAAACTCGAATTCAAAATTTCCAGAGTTCTGCAAAATTTCATCGGGGATATCTTCTAATTTTATGATGTTGAATTTTAAGGGAACTCGGTTTCAATATCATAACGCGAATTTTTTCTCTTGCTTCTTACATAGGATACTGCACAGCGAATCAGAGACGAAGAAAGACGGAGAAAAGGAGACAAAAACGGACAATCTGGTCCGATGTCAACCGCTGATGGATGGGCCCATGAAGCTCCTCCAAGGTTCTGTAGGCCCCACGAATTCACGATTCTCTTACTCCCGTCGTCTCAACCGTTACAACTCGCTTGTCCTCCAGTGCACGCTGTATTGCAGATCCCAACTTCCCAACAATCAAATTATTTCAAATTATTAACTTTTCTTAATTATATTGACGGCATTATATTTTTGTAAACAAGAACATAAATAACTATATTAACTGTTAACTTTTAGAAATCAGAAAAATGCCAAGTTATTTGCCATATATTAAAATATATCATATATGTACACTTGCAAGCCACCTGACATTGATTTCCGTAACAGTTTATCTCGAATTAACTGATTTTACATCTTATTTTTCTAAAAATAATGTACACTAATCATAATTCCCTAATACTCGTGTAATCTTCATGATATTCGAGCATCCCGGAAATACCCAAAAGACACGGATATTGATATTCGTACTGATTATTTTTAAACGGAGAATTACTTTGAAAAGTGCATTCTTTTACGAGAAGTAAAGGAAATACATCGACATTAATTATCAGCATGTATTCTAATTAGCTGCCACTGAATTTAAAATACGAACACTCAATGTCAGATTAGCAAGCATTCGTTGTCTCTTATCGAATGTTAAGTCCAAGGAGGAGCAGTATCGACCTATTTGCATCGGATGGGTCTCTTTTTGAACAATCATTATCATACGAATAGCACTAATGATAATGCGCTAACTAAGCGTATTATCATTATCACACTCAATCAAGTTTAATTGCTAATCCAGTTATATATAAATTATATATAACTATATATAGATTGGTGTTACATTTACTACAATATATTAATTATTTATATAAGTTATTATTAGTTTACCATGCCTATCACGTTTCAAACACACGACTCAATAATAAAGGACGATAGAGCCTCGGCCTGCCTCTTGTCTGTTTTATCGCATGATTCAATTCGTGCTCCCCAATTTTTTCGATCTACGGATTACATAGAAATACTCTTCAATAAGGCCCCGCTTCATACGTATCGATAATACGTAAACGTACAAAAAGGTCCTTGGATAATTTTTCGAGGATCGGTAACGCATCGCCTGGATAACCAGTGGACTTCAAAAGGCCCGGCCTCGAACATCGGTAAAACATCAACCGAAGCGGGCAGTCACGATCTTCGGATCTTCTCACCAGGTCGTGCTGGCAGTCCCATAGGCCCACGGGCCCACAGGAATCGAATCGCCGCCTGCCTTATCGACGCAAAGTTAGCACGAACAGAACCTGCGATGGGCCCCACGGGCTTGTTTTTCACTCAAGCCAGTCTCGCTCGCGTCGAAACCGGTTTTCTACAGGGAGATTTGAATTTCGCCGCAAAGAGCAGATCCTCTTCCTCTCCTGCTTGCCTTTCTCCTTCGGTCGAGAAGCGGGGCCTTAAATCGAATCACCGGGAATACTCAACATTTCCTTGATTCATCATATCTTAGACCTGAGAACATTTTTATTCCAACAGCTATATGGAACTTTAGGACCGCGAGTTTTCGTATGTTAAAATTCTTCAATTATTGCAACAAATTTCTAGATCGATATATTACTTTTAATATATATAATTATATTTTAAGAATGAAATATAATATGAAAATTTTTAATATATTAAAATATATAAATTTGAAATATATTTTTCGCGTTATTATATGAGAGAAAAGTCTTCTTAAATTTTTCTTAACTTGGTCTGATGAAGAATAATTCGATAATTTAACCACACTAAGATCTGCAAATTATCATAATGAAAAATCAAACTTCTCAAAACGATTTTTAACAATTGTCCAAAAAAACATTTATGAACTGAAAATTCCAATTTTGAAATGTTCTGTAATTAACGTCATATTAGTCTCGGTAAACATAAATTATTCAAAAAACCTAAAGAAAAACGGGTTACCAATCTTTATACACGTAGATATTCGTCATTTATATGAAATCAGCTGTGTTAGCCGAATCTTTGGCTGCTTTCGCAACGAACGGACGAAGTTAACCTCTCCCGCGTGTTCGTCGATAGCGAGCGCATTCGGTGGTAGGGATCTGCTCATAGTGGTCGTCGGCCCCTGCCAGGGCCTTCCTTCCTCCCTCCGCGTTGCCATTCGCGAGGCCTTTCCTCCGCTTGCGTAGTGGGGAAGAACAAGTCTGCTACGCGGGAGGTGGGCAAGCTAGGCCCAGGAGAAGACGAGGAGTGAGCGAGGGAAAAGGAAGAGAGGAGACAGAGCGAGAAAGCGGTTGCTTACGACGACGATGTTGCATTGTTTACGACACACAGAGTAAGCCCGCCGCGGGCACGGCCATGTTGGATTCCTTTCGCGGCTGTAGATCAAAATTATAAGGCGGAACGCGCCTCGAAACGTCCGCTCGGAATCCCCTTGGTGTGCCACGAATCTTCTTCTTCCCCCTCCCCACCTCTCTCTTCGTCGTTCCGGCAAAAAAGGGAGCAAGGGCGCCTCGAGAATGCCACGAAGATCGATCTCTTCGTTTGTCCTCTCTTTTTCAACCGCCCAGCAAACGAGAGCGCAAACCTCCTCGTGTCTCTCTTCGACTGCTCTGGCTGCCTCGCGAGCAGCCATTCATTGGGTAGATGGGTCAGGTGACATGTATCGCGTGTCGCACTCATCGAGCAGCTCAATGGTTGCTTGTCAGTGGATGAGCGCTCGCTAGCAACAAGTGACTTAAAGATGTAGAAGAGATGCGCGCACTCTTCGGGCAGGTGTTTTGAATTTATGTCGAGAAGCTGCAGCCTTCTTGACGGCATGTGATGCTTGAGCAGAAATGGCCATAGATGCTGAGTTAATTATACAGTCAAATTATCTAGCGGTTTGACTGAATCTTGAAAGTTGATGATGTTCTTGGACCGTTGGATCTTCAAATACTCAACGCGTAGAGTAAACCTAGATGCACAGATTTCTCACAAATTTAGGACGGTTCGCAAAAGAATCTATCATTTCATGATAAATCATTGTTTCCTTAACAACAACTTAATAAACGTTTAGTTCTAAATATTAGTTGTCTATAGTAAAAGAAGAAATTCTTCTCTTACGCGTTAAGCTTAATCGTCCCCCATACTTGTAGATATTTAAATTTTTTTCCTCGGAGATCTCGATCTTCCGTTTGGGAATGATGAAATTATTCAATTAACTTGATTGGTGCGCCCCTCAAAGCCCACTTGAAGTTCCGCTTGACGGGGTCCGGTTCCCCCGGTTTTAAGTCTCACCGCGTAGATCAGCAAGGCGCGCGATAAACCGCAGTCGTGGAGGTCGAGGGAGCTGCCTAAGGTGAGTCTAGGGCCGCAGCCATTTTTCCACAGCCTCGCGTAGAGCGGTCCAGTCGGGGACCAGTGCCCCCACCTCTCTCGGTCCCCCTCCTTCCTCCCCAATTCCACTCGACAGATATCACGGAGGCCGGCGTGGTGCCTTCTATCTAACTACCTGAAGACCAGGTAAGCTTCGCAGCTCTCGCCCGTCGGAGTTACGGCGAAGGCGCCTTAAAAGAAATAAGGCTCAGGTACGGAGGTGGGTTCCAGGCAACAATGACGCCCAGTTGAACGCGACGGCTCGGCACTCTTCACGTGCCTAAAAGCGCGTAGCTGTTCGGTTAAGTTTACGCTTGTAGAAAATCACGCTGGTGTTAGTGCACTCATCGAGATCAATTGGTGGCTCCTATCAGTGAATATCGGCCATTACGTTATCGTTCTCATTCGGGTATTCTCCGACGCTGAGAGTGCAGTGTGCGGCGCACTTTCTCGAAATTCAGGTGGAAAGTCGGATAGAAACCGCCTTCCCGGCTCTCAGTAGGGTCTTAACTTGTGAAGCTCAGGATTAAGCTTACCTCGGTGCGGTGTGATGTAGACTTGAGTGCTTCGTTCCTCCCTTGTTCTTTCCAATTTCGGCGAATTTTTGCGGTGGAAGATGTGCGAGTGCGGTGACGAGTGCGCCGAGGACACAAAGACGCGGGAACACCGTGATGTTCTGTAGATGTCAGGTCCGCAGAAACACTCGATTGATCGAATCTAAAAGGAAGCTCCAGTGAGGGAAATTCTGGACGAGATCGAGCCTCGAACGCCTGAAATGGCTACCCTCGGCCTCTCCAAAGTCTTCATACTGGACAAATATTTTACGGAGCTGCAGAAGTTCTGGGAGACCGAGAAGAAGCTGCAAGGTATGGCAAAGTCGTTGGCGCATCTTTTGGTTGATCCGCGCGACTTTGTATTATTCTCTTGATCCCGGAAACCTTTAGCACTTAAATGATAAAACTGGTTTCGTCGGGTCTTAGAAAGCCAAAATTTCTTTCGCTGGATCCTCGCTTTAGGAAATATCAGGGTCTGTAATCTTCCATTCCATGAGTGCTTCGAATTCTAGGACTTTAAATGATTACATTGTGAAGCCTGACATCTTTAGGTCGCATCTTGACGTCTATATGTTTATTCTCAGAAGTTTAGAATTTTTACAAGTCATAGACGTCAACTTTCGAATTTTTAATATATTCAAAGTTTCGATCTTTAGATTTCAAGTTTTCATGTATCTTTGAATCTTTTCGGTCGATATAGCTCTAGCTTCTGTTTAAGTGTTGAAATTTTTCATCTCAAGATCGGAGATGTTAAGTCTAGAAAATAAAAGATTATAAGAAGAAAAATTAACTTAGTTACGCATATAACTGCACAAAAATATCATTATTATTATACGGATACATTCAAGTTTTTAAGAGATTCCACAATAACTAAATTTAAGAAAATACATAGAAAGCAAATATTAATTCGCTACATGCTATTGCTACATTGCATCGATTTAACTTTTTTCATCTCGCAAATTGCAACGTCTGATTAGTCCCTTTTCTTATTCACAGGAAGGGACGTAGAAATGTCAGCTTTTTGGAATATCTCTAAACCGTTAGATTTTAACGACGCAGAAGGGCTCCGCGGAACCTTTGATACGACCCTGCCGCGCGGAAAATGAAGAGTTGCGGTGATCGTTATAAAAGTTGCCTACGCTTTACAGTTAAAGTAATACAGTTTCTTTATGTCTTCGTGGCTCTTCTTCCTTGATTACCTCCCAGCATTCTTAACTGTACCCAAGAGATTAAAGTCCCTCGTAAAAAATTTACGCGATCCCCGGAATCAGAAATTTGCACCGCGTACATTAAGCGGTCGTAATAATTCACATTCGTGCACCTTCATTGCTTACCGTATATCCTTTGAGCCAATTTGCTGCTGATTTTTCATGATGCCTAGTAACCTGAAACATTCCCGGGGAATTTAATATTCCTAATTTATGGTTCCAAATAAACGTATTGACGGATTATAAAACCGGTGTAAAGAGGAAAACAAATATAAAATTTTATTCTTTATATATATATATAGATCACTTTTCAAAAATATAAACCTCAAAATACAACAATATTTTAGATAAATATTTGATTTAGCATGTTCAACTTAAATTTTGGCTAACATAATTCGACAAAGGTTCTTAAAATTTTATTGCTTTCAACACAATATTTATCGATTTATAACTGAAAACAAATCTTTTTATTTCGTGCTGCTCCTTACGTAATCTTAAATAATTTTTTTTCTAATATTTAAAATTCGTCTCATGCTTATACAGTCCCTGTTGGAAGTTATTTCATCATCTTGCAACCGATTAGACTACCTGGTGACATCATTTGTGCCCAACCGCTGGCCTTTTCCAAGGGACGTTAGAAAAAGATAATGGGAAGAGTTCTCAAAAAAGGATATGCCGCGACATCAAGATAACTTTTTCACTCGTTTGTTTCTCAGCTGGGAAGAATCATTATTCCGCCGTCTAGGACATCCTTACAGCTATTGTTTCACTATAGCGCGTCCTTCACAATTACGGACTTTCCTAGTTACAGTAATTAGGTGGAGAGAAGGAACGCAACGGAAATGAGCTCTAATTAAAATATTCTCCAATTCTTTATCGTCATTAATCACGTGTGATACTGAAAAGAAAAATAAAATAGTGAACATTTCACAAATAGTTTAATTAGTTATCATATAATAATCTTGGACTGAATAATTAAATATTTTTTATTAAATTTGTTAACCAATATGAATTCAAAGAGAGTAAAAAGAAAGGAAAAAGTTAATTTTATTAAATAACTTCAATGCAACAGCCATAAGAAGTATTTCTGTATAAGAATTTATATTCTGAAGTTACGAAAATACTAGCGGTTAACCGACCAGCCAAAAGCAACCGTAAACGTTCTTGAGGTCACATCGGGTGCTTAAAATCCGCTGAAAATCAGAAAAAGAGATGAACAGGAAATCACTACTTTCAAACTGAGAATTAAATGAACGAATTAAAAAAAAATTAATTATAATTGTGCAAATGCTTCATTAACTTTATACTTCCGAATTTCAGAATTTTTATAACATTTGGATTATACCTTACTCGCAGTATTTTTTTTAAGTAATTAATTTTTAACGTAATAATTGTTATTATGAAAAATGGAATGTGGTTTAATCATTAAAGCCTAAATGTTTAACCATATTAATTAATTGAATGTTTATTTATGAATACTATGATTTCTTTCTCGACCGAAAATAAATTTACATTTGAAATACGTCGCGTGACGAGGAATTAATTATAATGCTTCAGTAGTTATTCAAGTCCTATGGTCTTAGGAAACAAACACCTTTTGTTAGACCCTATCGCGATGAAAAAAGAAACCTTTTTTTCGTGGGGATGTATATGGGGCAACGGCCTAAATGTGTACGTGCATGTGTGCGTACGTGTATATGTTACGTCCAGTTTCAACGCTCGATCCCACGTGTTACAGGCGCACGTGTGCGTGAGAAGCACAAAGGTAGATGATGCACATACGTGCACAGATCATATCGTGAGATACACATATATATGCTTTCACATAAATTCGAAATCGACCCAGCTCCACAAATATTTAATCAGCGATTTCTCATAATATCGGTTAATATAAACCAGGTAGAATTTCTATATCCGGATATCTGTCCGTTAATTGCATTCACCTGGGTGCTACTTGTGCGCTCGAATGCTACTTGAAATAACAGAATATCTGATTATTCGAAACCCAAAGTTGTGAATAGCGCTAGGATAATATCTCTTATTGATTTTCGCAGCATACGATTCTGTATCAGCTGACTTCGCCTTTTGTTTTTCTAAACTATTATCAACGCTAATCACGAGTGCCCGGGTAATTTGCAAATAAATAAGCATCCGGATACTCGGCGAACATTGAAAAAACTCATGTATTCGGGTTTTATTTATTTATCCAATTTCGAATTTACAATGAATCAGTAAACGTATTCTTTTAGTATTAACTTTAACCAAGTGATATTTTTTATATATTAATTATAATATTATTATAATATTTATTGCATGCGTCTTCTTCAATATGCTATTTCCACGGTGTCAACAGATTAGAAGATTAAACTATATTGATCGGTTAATTAATGAAATGACAGAAGTCATCGCGAAGTTCAATATAGAGATTATATGGGCTAGCTGTTATCCTAGATGAAGCTTCCTGTTTTGATAACGTGAGGTCGTTACGCTTATTGTCACTTCGTTAGTGGCGTTACGCTTGCAAAGTTCCAGGGCGAATTGGCACCGTGGGAAATTACCATTTTATTAAGGCAACACGGACCCGACAGCCGCTTATTTATCTCATATATCCTGTCGCTCCCGTCCATCCTGTGGAGACATCATGCAAGTGTCTGCCGTCCACGCTTCTCGACAGCTTATGTTGACTTTTCGATGGATGTACCATATAGAAGTGTATAGGAATGCAATTTATTGCGATGCGTTTTCCTACTCTATGAATCTTGCGTCCTTTTTGTATCTCCAATTTAAGCATTTTTAATTGATAAATTTCAATTAATAAATTATCGTAAATACGAGAGTACGAACCACAATATGTCTAAGCTATGCAATCTTCCCACTACAAACACATTGATCATTGCTATATATAAATCAAATTTTTTAATTTCCGTAAAATTATTACATCGTCACATACAGAAAAGAAAGTGTTAGACTCAAGTAAATAATGACTCCAATACTCCTTAGTAAGTTTTTATTTGAATTAAATAAATTTTACTTGGATCAAGTAAATATATATATTTTGTTTGAATAATTTACTTGGAAAATATTTTATTTGGACCAAGTAAATATTACTTGATCAAAGTAAAAGTTCCTAAGAAATATCGGAATGGTCATTTATTGGAATCTAGCATTCTTTTTCTACGTATAAAATATTACCCTGATTTCCCATTAACTTTTATTCGACATGTGTAACAATTTCACGAAATCACTAAAGAAGACGAAAATTATCATATTTTCGAGAATTATTTTACACGAAGCTTTTTTTAACATAATCGAGAAAAACAGACTAGACCGGGAGTTAAATATATTTTTATGGTTAATTCGAGCAGAGTTTCATTGCGGAAATGGTAGAATAAGAACTGTTGGAATTCTCTTTTTTGGAAAAAAAATACCGGCCGGTTAAATTCGTAAATATATCACGCGTTAAGATAAGCTTCTGCGCCTAATTACGAATTAAGTTTCGACATACGTGCGGGCGTCGCCATTAATTTCTCCGCGATTTGGTAATCTGTGCGCACAAGGGAGGAATGCAGAGTACCTGCCGCGATTAATTCGTCTCTTTCGTTATCTGGTTACCTGTGCCAAACCATAACGGTGCACTTAAGGTAATCTCTATTCGTCCCTCGTTTTTTCTCTTTATCCTGCTTCCCATTCTTTCAAGCTTTCCCCGCCCCCACAATTTTTTTCAAGCAGTATTTGGTGTCACGCGCTAGTTACTCTGATCCGATCTTCCAGCTCAGCCAAAATTATTAACCTTCTTCATCCCGGTCACTTATTAGTTTTGTTTAGTTTTAACATTTAAAGTTCAAAAGGTTGAGTTATTAACTTTCGACACAGATCGCTGAATTTTCGATTATAATTAAATGAATGAAAATGGATATGTGTATGTCCAATTTTTTTAATTATAAAATGAAAGCTGATCCTTAGGAGTTTCGACTGATGGCGACCTATGGTTTCCGTGTGTAAAATAATCTGTGCATTGCAGAGTTAATAGTGTAAGAATTAATAATATTAAACGTATTAATGATTTACAATAATAGCTTAATAATTTATATAAATTATGACAGTTATAATTCATGCGAGTAATTGCAACCGGAATTTACATCATTCATATAATTTAATTTCATAATACGTATAATTTATATTTATATATATATATATATATTGGACACGTAGTTTACTTTGATAATAATATTAATTTAATTCTCGGAATCACACACACACGGATCCGTAGGGTTTTAGAATTCAAGAATTCATAGATTCGAAGAATTGGGGACTTCGAGTTTCGACCATTTATAGATTCAAGGAGAACCATGAGTCCACGAAGAATTAGGCAGACGGAGAGAATAATATCTAAGGGAAGGTCAAAGCGGCGATGTAAGTCGAAGAAACATTAGTCGAAGGAGTTATAACGAATGGAGTGTAGACGTGCGGTGAGAAGAAGACAAAAAGAACCTGTTTTCTTCGACGGAGCATTCAGCCCCCGAAGGTACCTGCGCAGTTTAATTCCCACGTAGTAGGATCTGCCCGCTATATTACAGGATACCTAGAAAATCAAGAAAATAAAGTTTGGAGACATTCATCACTCGCGCTTCTTGCCCGACCAATATTTATTTATTCGTCACTCCTATTTAATTTTTCTTGCTGCTGATTACGATTGCTGTAGATTTTATTAACGTTGCCTTACTAATTGCTGTTATTTATGTTATTACTATTGCTATTATTGTTGTTAGTAATTTTATTATTTTCATACATTTATTATATATGTCAATGAAATTCAGTAGAATTGTTTTATAGGAGAATCGTACACGCGCTGTGATTTCATTATTGAGATATAAAAACGTAACTCTGGTTTCCATTTTAACAAATTGCATTTCAGTTTTCTCTCATTTTCACGACTTTCGCAAAAGTAATTTGCATTGATATTGATACTGTCAATATAAAACGGATAATTTTTACCCAGATACTCAAGACATTTTCTCAATACTTAAATTCATAGAAATTACCCAAATATACTCTTCCGCCGTATGTTATTGATTTTTGCAGCAGCTGATTCGCGTAAGACGATTTTGTTTTTCCGTTTCTCCGAGGTACTCTATGCACACTAGCCGCTATAATAACCGGCACCCGGCTATCCGGGGAATACCCGAAAGGCCCAGGTATCCGAGTACCTGGATGCTAACACCGTTAGTTGAAGCCGCTTTATCTGGCTTTGAGGTGAATGACATCACATTTTTCGACTGTCGATTTATTCAAATCACAGCAGCACCCTCGTGGCCACAGTATTTTTTCCTCGACGTATGCGTCTATGCGCTTGCTTACTGTTCCGCCTAGTTCAGCATCAGCGAGCATCATCATTACCCGCAGCGACGACGCTGAATGCTGGAACGATCCTACATTGAATCGGCTCTCCGGCAAGAGCAGGGCGTAAATAAGGCGCCGCGCGCGTTAAACAACTTACTTCGCGGCCCAGAACCGGTTATGTAACTAATCTCGTATCCGGAAGTTAGTTGTACCGAGCAACGAGACCAGTTCCGCGGCGCGAATCAAGCGTCAGGTATCGTGTATCACCAGGCCGAGAGAGTTCAGGTCGAAAAGGGGAGAAAAACACGTCCTGTTGGAAGAACGCGACACTCCGGAGGAACACTTTCGATCGCACTCAGAATCGACCATGGAGAATTGCTGATGAGGTGGAAACGCGATTTCAGATCGCTGATAATCGACCTTGGCTGGCTCGTCGGCTTGCTGGCTGGCTGATCTGTGTAGATACCATAGGCAATTTATCCGTAGAAAGAAAAGAAAAGAGACCATTGTAATGCTTACGATACGATCATGATAAGTGATCGAACAACTTTCGTCATTGGCACTTCATCAACTTGATATTTTTAATTGTCAGTAGTGAAATTCCATTAGCTAATCGGAGCCGAAATCTAAGAAAATTATGAAGGAACTGTGCCTATCTTTGATCAGCTCTCAAGCCGATTCGATTCTCTATATATAAATTAGAAAAACAATTAATTTACTTAGACATATAAATATTTGTCTCTGTTGTATTTGTGATAAATGCGAGAAATATGTTTTATTAGATGAATTCGTTCTCAGTAATAATTGGGCTAATTCATGGCAAATTTACACGAATGGGGTGGATAGTAGAAATTACTACCATCGCTGTCAGAAGAGTCGCTTGTATTGGTAAATTGCTAGATTCACAGATCGATAAATCGCTGTACCGTTAGTTTTACAAGCCGAAAAATTGATAGAAGCAATCTATATAGATGGTTCTATTGCCCCATAGTATTGGTACAGTTATCGAAAATCATGTTAACGACAGTTTTTTCCCCTTTTCCTTTTTTCACGTTTCGCGATTCCTGTTTTTAAACGACAGAGAGCTATTTGACATGTATGTGAAAAATAGTTCGGTCAAACGTGGATTAATGTAAAGCGACGCATCATCTGTCCCAGAGTCTGGCATCTCTTGAAAGGACGTTGGCTATTTTTCCGCTTTTAATTTCGATTTTAATTATTCAAACGGCACGCCCAACCTTGATCTGAATTACACTCTTCGAGAAAGTCCTTCCCGAAGAAGTTAATGTCCCCGAAGACACCTGTCGGCAGTATCTCGGCGGGGTCATACTCAACGACCATAACGCACCGGTCGGTCGCGTGGTACGTGACTACAATCGACTGCAGGAGTGCTCGGTTTCCCTCGGGCGACGAAGAGAAATCTCGAGGTCCATGGAGAGCGCAGCCTCCTTCATTTCGACTTATCCGCCATTGTATCTTAGATTAACGGTACCCGAAGAGCTGCGCGCGGCCGCTCGAGAGACGCGTACAAGCGCGACGGATAAAAAGAATAATGAGAGATGAAGCCGAGAACATGTTGAACCAGAAAGAATGTGTCACAAATGGAGAACGTGTCCAGCGAACTCTACACATACCCTTCACTGCGGCTCTCAGAACGACCTCTCCTTAATTATCGAGTAAAACCCAAATATCCAAAAAGAATAAAGCAAGATGTCAGAGTATCTTCTCGAAAAGATATTTAATAATATATTAATTAGGATATTGAATATTAAATGGATATAAATTTCTATATTAAATTTCGATATCCCAACGTATGTGTCGTTAAGTGAAAGGGACATGGAACATGCTTTCTCCCCATTTTTCGGCCCCAAAGAACTCATTAAAATGCCTAACATCTAACATAAGAGATTCATTCGTTTGATTAAATATAATATATTATGTTGTTTGGAATGTTTCCACTTTTACATACCTAAATTATATATGAAGTATAATGCCCAAAAGTGTTGTGACTAAACGCCACACACTATAGCGTTGTAGCGCCCTTAACCCTATCGGCACCAGCCTGTCTCAAAGAAGGCCCCTGCTTGATTCTTACAGATGCTTCCTCATCGAACGAAGCGGTGCACCTACAGCAACGCCTACGGAGCCTCAGCACGGAACTGGTGACCCTAAGGAACCGGCTGCACGTGAGCCAACCGGCAAATGCATCAGGACCGGCGAGCGGCACCTCCGGGCCCCTGTCAAAGAGCCCGGAAAAAAGCGGCGCGCCCTCCTCGCCCGCACCGGCGGTACCGCCGAGGACCACCCTGCCTCCCGGTGGCGGCGTATCTCACGGGATCGGTCATCCCGCGGGTCACACGTTAACAGCTTCCGCAATTGTTCATCCGCACGTCAATCACGCCGGCGCAAATACTCTCGGTCACAACTCTACCACAACGAATAATTTAATATCTGGTTAGTACTCAGGGATCTCTGTCCGTTATAAAACCCGGTATCCCAGAATTATCGCCGTCGATAGAAACCGAACGATTTCCATATCCGAGTATTCGAATATTTACCCAGTATTCAAATTCGTGGATGTTACTCGGGTACTTCCCGAGATAATCAATGTAGTTGAAACCCAAAATCGCAAGTGATGTCGACCACTTACCTGTCGATTTCGCCTTTCCTCTTCCTGAGGTACTACCCGAACTAACCACGGTATTCGAGTACCCGGATAATTTGCAAATAACTGGGTACCCGAAAAATACCCGAGAAAAACCGAGTAATCCCCGAGTACCTGAATACTAAGATATTGACACAACTACCTGGCATTTTATTACACGGTATCTTCGGCTATTCGACAGGACGAGTCTCTCAGAATTCTGCGGATAATCACGACGATGTCCTGTTATAATCCGATACTCGCCGATCAATTATTCATAACCGTGTTGGTCGTGAAACCACTATCGTTTAGTCTGATGGGACAGCATAGGTAGTCTCTGTCTGTTTACCGCATGTATTGGCACGAAGCTTGAATAAAGCGTTTCGCGCGTTTCACGAGACGGATAACGATTTGTCGTGAGGTGACCGACGCGAGATTGTCTAGATTTCCCGACGTGTTAAGACCTAGATCCTTCGAAACGGCACAACGGAGTACCCGACGACGGCATAGTATCGTGCGTGACGGCATTGGGATGCCTCCGGTCGCCGCCGATTTCCAGCATCATCGCCGACGTGAAAAACGCGAAGAGCAATCAAGGCCAACACCGATGTCTCCCGAAAGCCACCGTACCTTCTTCCGGCCCTGCGACCTCCACGGCCTTGGACGACCTCATTCATCTACCCGGACCTCTCACAGAAGACGCGGTGCTCAAGTGTCTTCAAGCTCGCTTCTGCGCCAAGCAGTACCACGTAAGACTAATACTTTCGTTAAAAAATAGATAAGTGGCTTAAAGTTTCCCAAAACACAAGATTCCGCATGTCCAAATCAAAACGTATAGAGATCCTTAAAAGAGCCGAAGAGGTTTTGGGCGTTTTGGCCTTCCGAAGGACGTTAGACATTTGGATTCGCGACACGCAGATCGCGTTCAGTGAATCAGGCAGTCATTTAATGCTAGATATATTGCGAGAAATATGACTCTACGTGCGAAGGACCATGAAACTCGGCTGTAATCGCAAAAGTCACACAGCTTCCCATCCTCCGATCTTAGAATCCTAAAGTGCAAGCGGCTTCCGGGGAACCCAACGTTCACGAGTCGCGCACATACATGCAGCCACGCACGAATAACGCGACAGTGCCGGAGCGGAATGCAAAGAGGCGGCTTCGAGTCGCATTCAGAAGCGTACGGTGTGCGGTCGCTGTTGGTATTGGTGCCCGCAATAACGCAAACACACAGTACAGCGCGCGGCCGATACACCGCCATTAAGAATTCACCCTGTCTCTCGGCCGGTTCGTGCGTGCCACCCTGCCACAGGAAACCCACGCACAGGTGGTACGCTCGCATTCCGGCGGTGTGGTCGGTCATGCCGACTTTAATTTTTATACATTTCTTATTATACGCTATATACTGTTAACCAGAACCATGCTGACGCATGAATCAGGTTTCTATTTAATTACAATATTATTATTTCCATAATAAAATCTCTCATTTTGATCATCACAGTTCTCGGACGAGGTGCTTAAAAATGGATAAAGGCTCAAAGAATTATTAGTTATTGAGAAAGAAATAAAGAAGAATGTATAAAAAAATGTAACGATTTGTCAATTCATCAACATTCTACTAATTTAAGCTACTTGTTTAGAGTCTATTACTGAATTAACATAATCTGTAATTTTAATCTTCATAGTTCTCGAACAAGGTGCTTAAAAATAAAGACTTAAAGAATTAATATTAGTGTTGATACAAAAAAGTTAGAAAAGAAAATGTGAAAAACTGTTCCAAATATGAGAAATAATTCACCAATTCATTATCGGCACTCTGCTAATTTAAACTTCTCATAGTTAGCTCATGGAAGTTATTAGTGAACTCTAATTATGAATGAACCTTCGTGTTTATCACGATAGATTGTTGCGTCTTTCGTTGTCAGTCATTCATCAGGTTAGGCAGCTATAGCTAGTCTCTTCGAGATAGGCTATCGACTTTTTATACGGAACGATCGGTTCTTTTGACGGTTCCTCGTTTAGACGGCCTATTGAGAAACTCCTGATTTCTCCGTGTTTTAGGTACTTTAGGCAAGCGAGGATCTTTTTCTTCGCCGGTTGCGGTTGATTGGATATCTCCTTTCGACCATAAAAAGCAAACTGATCGTATACTTACGCAAGTTCATTACGCAATCCATCAGACTTGAACTTCGACATTTGAATAGAACCTGCAAAATTTATCGATCGACATTTCCAATTTACGAAAGATGCAGTTTATATGAATCACAAATTATTCGTAGGCAGCACATTTCCCTAAGCGGTTAGTGTAAGCTGGAGAGTGTTCTTAAAACGATGCTATTGCGATTATCCACCAAATAATTATCCACTGCAAATGAAGATCTCAGATTGAGATAATTGCGACCGTGTGGAACTCGAAGACTTATTATCCGAGGACTTTGATGAGGCAGCCGATTTTTGCGCAATTTCCTCGTATTAAGCAGCCGTTCGCACTTCGCAATTTAATGCTCGGCATAATTATTTATGTATGAACGTAGCGGGAGATAGTTTCCTCCGTCATTGATGACGCTCTCATTACGTCGGCATGCATGCAGGTGCGTGATCTGTTTACAGCTCGCACAGGCAAATTCCGACCACCGTCTTTCCTCCACCTGTAGGTCCTACAGGGCCCGCCAAAAGACTGGTTCTACCCCCTTCCTCTCGTTCCTGCGTCCCCTTCCTTCAATCTCCTCCACACTTTAGGCCGCTTTTATCGCCCTTTTCGTTAGCATATCCTGCTCTTTTCACTGGCATTCTAATATCTACGACAGATTTGAGAGAGCCACAAATTGGTATGTTATTTAATTAAATAGAATATACTTGAAGGGAGAATAATCGTAGAAAGAACATTTTATTGCAATATCGTGCATAAGAAGTAGAAGGTGTATATCAAAATTATGTTAGAAACGTTAATTTGTAGAGTGAATTGTTAAGAAAACATTAACTCAACATTTTGAAAATATAAAGATCTTTCAGAGTATGCAGAGATCTTATCTTGGTATGTTATTAACGATGAGATAATTCAGTATATATTTTTACAACAATTCGGATATTTCAAATCTTGCTATATTGTATTCATCATTTTGAAAATAGCCCATTTTTATACTACAATTAAACATTTTTCAAAATTGTGACGTAATGGAAACCGGATTCGTATTCAGCATCAAAAAGCTATAGGAAATGACTAGTCTCGTTCTGATATTCGAAAAAAGTCATTTTTGTTGAACTGCGTCACAAGAAATGTCCATTAGAAAACGAATCCGTATACAAAAGAAACGTAATTATTGCTACAGACGAACGTAGGTCCCATACTGGTTTGCGTAAATCCATACACGGACGTCGGGAATCCGTTGACCTTAACGAGCACCAGGACAGTGCCATTGACACCCCAACTGAACAAGGTCGTTCAGGAAGCTGTGAGGCAGCAATCGGAGACCGGGTATCCGCAAGCAATCATCCTTTCCGGTAAGATTCCCAACGGACTCTTTCTCCTCTTCCGCTCTTCAGGAATGCAGATTTCTGGAACTTCTTCTACAGGGACGAGCGGTTCCGGAAAAACGTACGCTTCAATGCTGTTACTTAGGCAACTCTTCGACGTCGCCGGCGGCGGACCGGAAACGGACGCTTTCAAACATCTAGCGGCAGCCTTCACGGTTCTCAGATCCTTGGGCTCAGCGAAAACCGCCACGAACTCCGAGAGCTCAAGGATAGTAAGTGCTCCGCTTCAAAATGCATGAGATAGAAGTAGAAGGAGGAGGAAAGGGAGAGAGAAAGATAGGTAGAGGAGTGAGAACTTATATACGATCAGTAATCAATTCTTTGCAGCTACATGCAAAACATAGAATTTAATATCCGATTATTTGGCAACTTAATGAAAATACTATTAATAATAATAATATTAGAATTTAAAATATTACAAACAACAGTACAAAATATTATAATAATTGTAATATAATATATGTGATAATAACAATGACAACACAGCATAATATTAAATAAAAGTGGATAAGGCCAGTAAGAGCCAGAGTACAATTATTTTAGTACTATTTATATAATTTAAGTAGTCATTTAACACGCTAGTAAATATTCACTTAAAAAAGACGATGTTAAGATCAAATAGTCTAGACGGTTCGGTCTTATTCAAACCCTTGTCAATATCTATTGATAAGATTTTTTAAACAATTTTTCTCATCAATTTTCTGGAAAGAATATTCTTTTCAATAGGAATTGACGAAAATTAAACGCAACTAAAGCGCAACTGAAATTTCGACTTCACTTTTTTACGCACACATGACTTAAAAATTCAAACCGTAGCCGTCGTACCATTAGCTGGTCACATTTGTATTCCATGTGATATGATTATTGTAAATATTTCCAAGAGATTATTTGCTTAATATTCTCCAAGTACTTGCGCTTTAATTTTCGTCGATTCCTGTCGATAATAGTCTGTATAAAACCGAGACGTCTAAACTACTTTACCTCATCGCTTTTTCTATTTAAATGAATGTTTATTAGTACTTAAAGTAACTGCTTAAGTTGCATAAATGGCGTTAAAATAACTCTACTCTGGCTTTTATTAACTTTATTTATCTTTCTATTGATTTGATATCAAAGAGCTTTATAAATAATATTTTTCAAATAAATTTAAATAAATGTTTTTAAATAAAAATAAAATGTAAAAAATAAAAGTTTTTAAATATCGAAAGTAACAATATCGCAATAATCTGTGTTTATTTTCAGGGTCACTTCATTGAAGTTCAAGTAACGGATGGTGCTTTGTACAGAACGAAAATTCATTGTTACTTCCTAGATCAAACGAGAGTGATCAGACCGTTGTCGGATGAAAAAAACTATCACATATTTTATCAGATGTTAGCTGGATTGTCCCATGATGAGCGAGGTAAGGAGCGAATTGCACTTGTAATATCCGCTTAAATCGAACACCGTCATTATGATAATTAATGTGAAGAAAATAAATAATAACGATGTAATATTAATAAATCCATAGTATATTGTATCGATTGATCTTACAGTTAAACTGAATCTGGAAGGATACAATCTCAAAAATTTGAGGTATCTTCAACACGGCGATACACGGCAGGACGAAACTGAGGATGCCATTCGGTTTCAAGCTTGGAAAGCTTGTTTAGGTATGTGTTTCTCTCGAAATGCTGCGTGGAAAATAATAATAACAAATAATAATATTAAATTTTCGTTTTCTCAATTTCAATTAATCAATGTCAAATAAAATATATTTGTGTATTTGGGTACTACTCGGATATCCGAGTTTTTTAAATATTTCTCGAATATTCGATTACTGTGCAAATTTTCCGGTTACTCGAATACCGCTCATTATACATAATACTTAAACAAATAAAAGATAAAATATCAAAAATCGGTTCATTTAAGGTAGAATCAATATAATACTCAGGAATTTGAATAGCTCATATCCTGACATAAAAATTATCTGGCTTATTCTGACAGATATAATTCAATAAAAAAATTAATTCTTTTCTAATCCAATTAAATAGGTCATTATTTCTGTTGAGGACTTTGTAACGTAATACAATATCTCTTTGTAATATAATATTTAACTATAGCTGTTTTACAAGAAAAAGCATTGCATTACATTTCATCATATTTGCAAATTGCAAATATGCATTTGCAAATTAATATAGTTATCCTTGATCCTGCATCCTTCATCTTCCCGCAGGCGTTCTTGGCATTCCGTTTTTGGACGTCGTGAGGGTACTAGCGGCGGTACTCATCCTCGGGAACGTCGGTTTCACAGACGGACCAGGCGTGGAAGTAGGAGTGATTGGTGAGAACGAGTTATCTTCCGTAGCTGCACTCCTGGGAGTTCCTCCGCCAGCTTTGTTACGAGGACTCACCTCGAGGACTCACAACGCGCGTGGCCAACTCGTTAAATCCGTCTGCGACGCCAACATGGTATTACTATCAGACTTTACTGATGAAACGGAGCAGTGATGAGCAATTTCCCATCTTGTCCAAGTTGAGATTCACGGATCAAGGGACTCTTTGATCTGAATCCCTAAAACATCACAGACGTTAGCCCTTGGGGCGTTACACACTTAGATCCGTTAGATTGTAAGATCTCAGACCCTCCAGATTCGTGGATAAGTGATTGCTTTGCTTGGTACATTAATCTCACGCTGTTCGTGACATTAAACCTTCTGTTCGTCAGGCACATCAGTGTTTAAATCGTTATGTTTTAAATTTGAAATTTTAAGGATTGGATTAGATCGTTACATTTATCGAATTTTTATATATTTATTTTTGCAAAAATTCTTTGTCCTCCAAAATTTAAGACAAAGCATTACCCGAAAAATAATTAGTCTTAAATCAATGATAGATATTCTCATATATAAGCAAAAATGTCAATCTTATTAGAAGATATTTAGTCTTCATTTGATTGGATTTGTATATTATTTAAATATTACTTGCACTCAGTTCAAGGCTAAAAATCTTCTAAGAATATTATAATATTCTTACTTATGTATAAGAATACTTATTGTTGATTTAAAATTATTTCTTTTCCGTGTAGAAATAAAAGATATTTCAAACTTTATTCTAAAAGTTTTAATTCTTAAAAAAATGTTTTTTAATTCTTAATATTACAAATATTTTGTTAAAAACCTCTTTCAGATATCGAGCGTTGAATCGTTTTATTTTATATTTTTTGTATCCTTCAGCGGAATGTAGTAAAAACATTAAGTAATCGCACATTTTTATCACTTTGAATTAGACCGCAATAAAAGATTGCTCGCCACTGTATAATCAAGTATTGTCTTATAATGTTGAAAAGTATTTGTTTGCGCAGTCTAACATGACCAGGGATTCGCTGGCAAAAGCGCTCTATTGCCGTACCGTGGCCACAATAGTAAGACGAGCTAACAGCTTGAAGAGACTCGGCTCCACACTTGGCACTCTCTCGTCGGATTCCAACGAATCTGTTCATAATCAAGCGGAGGTTACTAGCCAACACGCCTCTACCATTGGCAGTTCGGCAGGTGAGTCTTCATTGCATCAACTATTGCACCAACTTTAGTACAACGTTAATTGTAAATCACAATAGCCAAAGGAGAATGTTCGTCGTGTATATTAAATTCCTACGTTGTAACCTCTCATTACACTGTTATTAAATAAAATCTGAGCGGTTATTATTACATTTAAGAATTAAATAATTAATTCAAAGCAACTCAATATTGATTTTTCAAGAAGGTCCGTTTTGAGAAACCCGGACTACGATGAATGCGACGAATTTTCTTCGATAATCACGCGTCGTTTCGTAGACGCATCACATGCTTCTCATTCTTTAATGTAGTAAGAGAAATAAGAAGGAAGGGTCTTTCGGGACTTACAGGGGGAACAGGATCTAGAAGCATGACCGCATTGAATAACGCCGTGCGACATGCCACGGACGGTTTCATCGGCATCCTGGACATGTTCGGGTTCGAGGACCCTAAGCCGAGCCAGCTGGAGCACCTCTGCATCAATCTCTGCGCAGAGACGATGCAGCACTTCTATAACACTCACATATTCAAAAGCTCCATCGAGAGTTGCCGTGACGAAGGTATCCCGTGCGACGTCGAAGTTGACTACGTCGACAACGTGCCATGCATTGATCTCATTTCTTCTTTGGTGAGTTTCTTATATTGAAGATGTATTGGAAGAATATATTGGAAGAAGATAATATCCACGATCTAGTAAATCATGTTTGTCTCGACAAGAAAATTAACCATATATATATATTTATTTTCATATCTTTTTGATAAGATATATTGCTTATATACGTTGAAAAATATAATTATAGCGTGATAACTCGGAGAATTTTAAATCTCTTAAATTCTCAGAGAAGTTCCATCTCTTTTTAGCTTAATCATTGTCTTACGGTTTGAAGATCGTGTTAATAGGTTTGTTGTGCGATTCTGCTTTACAGCGCACCGGGTTGCTAAGTATGTTAGATGTGGAAGGTTCTATACACGGAACTGCCGAAAGTTATGTCGCCAAAGTAAAGGTGCAGCACAAGCAGAATCCCCGGCTGTTCGAGCCAAGAACAGTCGACTGCAGATCCTTCGGCATTCAGCACTTCGCAGGAAGAGTCACTTACGACGCTTCGGACTTTCTAGGTGTGTAAAACTTCTTTCATGAAGTTTCGTAATTCGAAAATATTATCAAGCCGAAGTATGATTAAGTTCTTTATTTATTAGTATAATGTGTATAAGTTAATAAAATGTGTATATATTATATACAGAGTGTTGAAAAAAAGTAGTACCAAATTTTAGGAGCATATTGTAGTATTGCTTAGTTAGACTTTTTGGTTTGTTTTCATGTATATTACATACTCTTAAAATATGGCACCGCCTTTTTCCAACACCCTGTATAATATTATTTAATTGACCATAATAATTATATATTCGGATAAAAACTGACAGCTTCTTTGCAATTAATTAAATCAAATAACTCTAGTTTAAATAATTATCTATCTTATAGACACAAACAAAGATGTTGTCCCCGACGATTTGGTGGCGGTCTTTTATAAGCACGCTTGCAGTTTCGGTTTCGCTACACATTTGTTTGGTAGTGAGCTGAAAGCATTGTATGCGAGTGACACTGTCCCGAGGGGCGTCAGTTTTCGAATATCGCCGACTTCTCATACCGATCTGTAAGTAACCAACCAATTCAGTGTTAATCAAAAAGATTATTCCAATTCAGACATAATCTTAATAAAAATTATTTCAATATATTTGTTAAAAATAAATTCTTCGAGATCTCCAAATCTCAGAAAATAATTGTTGAAATAAGTAATCTCTATATTGCAACAGTGATTTAAGTAATGTGAACACTTTTATTCATAATTCGCTGATATTAAGTCGATTATGAAACTTAAACAAAATGCAAGGGAGGGTAAAGTAAAAGCTCTTCTCCGCAGCACAAACGGGGACGTGCCGATATCGACGTTGACGCAGGATTTTCATACGAGATTAGATAATCTCCTGAGGACTTTGGTCCATGCTAGACCGCACTTTGTTAGATGTATCAGAAGCAATGGCACTGAAACACCGATGCATCTTGACAGAGGAGTTACAATGCGCCAGATACGCTCGCTGCAGGTCCTGGAGACGGTGAATCTCATGGCAGGAGGTAAAATAATATTTGACATTTATCGCTTTATTAGAAAATTTATGGTGATTAGGGAAATTTCGGTTGATTAATAAATCCTTGGTGATAGGAGAAGACACGTAGGATAATTATAGGAATGTGTGCACAACACTGCAACATTTAGTCGCGATGAAGTTCTGGAGGTAATATTTATGGTAACTCACGCAGGATACCCGCATAGGATGCGATTTAAAGCCTTCAACGCGAGGTATAGGCTAATCGCGCCCTTCAAGCAGCTGCGCCGCGCTGAGGAACAGGCTGTCGAGGACACGAAATTGATTTTGCAGAACGCGCAGCAGCTGAAGAGTAAATTCGGTGCCAGCACTAGCTGGGCCCTCGGCAAGCGTCACATTTTCCTCAGCGAAGGTATCAGGCAGCAGCTTGAGAACCTACGGGCGGAAACACGAAGGAAAGCCGCCATAATAATTCAGGTAGGCACATTTACCTTTTTATCAATCCACTTCTCTTCCCTAGAATTTGTTTTCTGTGATACCATCGTAAATGTGACCATCGTAAGTATCATTTGAAATTTTCTGATGAGGCACTTGTTAATTATTTTTAGTGTCGTCAATATGCAAATATTCAAGTACTTGAGTACTACGTGGATATCCAATTTCCCCGAATATCTTGCGAGTACAAATGTATTCTGTTATTTTGGGAATTATACTTTAATACTCGAAGTACTGTGATTGGTATAGATGGTAACTTAAAAGGTGAAAAAAGAAATTATATAACATAATTTGGCATACTGGATAAATATTTGGCTATAGAAATACCCGGTTTATACTGATAATGATTTCTACATTTAGTGCGAAAAAAGAATAGAGCGAACAATTTCAAAACTAAATTTGTTTCGTTAAATTTGTTATTTTCAGGCTACGTGGAGGGGTTGGCGGGTACGGAGAGGGTGGCCTTTGAGGAGGACGACCCTAGGAGTGACTTCCGGCATTGGCCAAAAGAAACCTCAACAACCAACTACCGGCACTACCGGAACCGTTCAGAGAAATGTCGCTGCTGGCACGGTAACCGGAACTAGCACTCGTCCAAGACCGCAACCAATCGCTGGCACACCTCCTCCCGACCCTTCGGAAAAATGCGCAGACCAAAAAATGATCCAGCAGACCTGTTCTCTTTTCGGACTGGATCTGGTCAGTACCTGGATCTTCTATTCTCTCATAGGAAGAAACAGTTAAAATTAAAAAAAAAAAACAATAATAGGAAATATTTTAGAAAAACCTAAATTAGAATCAAATCTTTATGGAATCTGTGATGAAGAGATTTTTTAAATCCTTTTATGTTTATGGGTCTAAAATGTTTAACAGAGAAAACGAAATGTTTTAAACAAAATATTTTAATGAATTAACAGCTTGCAATATTTCAAACATAAATTCTGTCATAATGATGTTGGAAATGAAAAATTTAGAATTTATTCAAGAGTAATCCTTCTTCTATCATATAGGAGCGGCCGCCACCTGTTCCTCCTAGCAGGTCCTATACCGTGACCGGAAACACAAAGCTTGGTTACCCACAGACCAGAATTATGAAAATGCCTTTCCCAGGTATAGAACGATTATTAAATAGAAGAAAGATTATTAAATTTTACACTTCTTCTTATTGAAAATTGATACTTTTACGACCAAGATTCAATCTTGTCATTATCCAACTATCTCCTTAGATATTTATTTTATAACGCTCTACACTGCGCAATTACTAATATTTTTTCAATTTAATGTATATATTTCTTAATATATAATATAATAAATATTTTTCAGAAGAAGGCGAAGGCGAGGTGGTCCTTTTGAAAGGAGAGACAGTTTTAGTTGTAGGTGCGTCACCCAGGCGAGGTCATCTACTCGTCGAACACAATAACGCTACATTGCATGTGCCGTATCAATTCATGGAATTGAAACCTTGTAACATTAATGTGTAATAATATTATAGTAATATTTATTCGGTTCCGCATTTTTTTAGAAAAACAGATTGTAATATTTTTCTCTTACTTTTGATTTTGGAAAATTTACATTTGGACGAATTGGAATGGAATTTCCACAGAAACGCCTATACATGAGCTATTAATATGAGTAAAACAACTTTGTTGTTTCTGAGATTAAAATCTGTAAATAAATTTTATCGTTTTTAAGAGTAGGAAACTTGCTATTCTGCATTTATAAAATAAGTAAAATCCTCGTACGCGATTTCAATTAAAAAATAATTAATTTCTTATGCGTTAATACAAATTCGGAGCGATGTACGAAGTAACTCGGGTGTTTGTTTATATATATATCAGCTGATGCATTCGGAAGCGGACAAAAGTCAAAGAATAATCGGTACACCGTATCAAATTCCATTATCAGCTTGTTTCGTGAGGAAATAGTTTCGCAATTTTTTCTAAGAAGAGAGATAAAGTTTGATCCACGCGGGGAGTTGATGAAACAACAAAGTTGAGCTCTTTCTGGAGCAATCTGTAGAACTCGGCGGTGCTGTACTCTTTCCGCACGAAGTTGCTTGGTCTCGATCATCTCTGTGTCGTCTCCCGTCAGCCAATTAATTGCCATAAGACCGTCCCCGAGTACGCTGGCAAAAGTTAGGGTAGGTGATTAGTATTAAGAGAGCGCCGGCGGCATCACTCGCGGTAGAGTCAGCTCTAAAGGACAGTGAACTTCGTCCTCTAATTAATTACACCTCCCGTTAAGCGAGCTTAACGCGGAAGTCACCGCAACCGTGCTTATCGCTCGTTTCAGACACGGCATACTGACTCACCCTAAGCTACGTTCGTCTTCCATGTAGATAAGATACCTGCGAAGAAGTCTAGGGTGCCTGATAAGAAGAGTGCGAGTCACAAGTTCGACGATGATCGGTTAAAATCGAACGAAATGGCCAACGTTTCCCAGTTTCGGCGCGATATGAATAACAGCTTTCACGGTAGATAAATTTATTACACGCTAAAAATATATTCACGTTCTTAATAAATTCTATTCTTACGTGGATCAATAATTGATTTTTCGATTTTCTTCTGATATAGATTGACCCTCCAGCGATATATATATATATATATATCTCTCTCGAATTTTTTATCAACTTACCGCGAGCGTATCCAATATAGTTCATATCTCGTCAGAAGTGAATCTGTTTCAAGAAGGAGCCCGAAATTCGTGACTTACATTTCATTTACCATATACCCTAGAAGTGTTTCCGAAAATAACGGATATCGATATGTGCATTTGAAGCAGGTTACGGATTACACGTGTAACTTACATTATATAGAATAGTGTAACGCACGGCATGGTAGAACATGGTATTATTATAATACTTCTTACCAACAGTATTCGCTCGCGTTCATCTTGAATTCTTAGTGCCAATTAGAGAACGTTGCCACAATAATAATATATCTGTATTATAAGATTTACGCTAGTTCATAGGTAATCATGCAGTAGTGGTACTGGACGTCACTGTCATCGTAGAGAAATCTGCTTTGTAGATACACGGCACTCGTTCGCTCGTCGATCCTAAGAATCCAGGAATCCGGAAGTAAATCCGAAATTTATGTCGAATACTTTAATCTAGAAGATCTCTCTCGAGAAGCGCGCGAGAGCTGTATATACGTGAAGAAGGTCCAACCGCGTGAAGCGTGGTTCCAGATACCAGAGCAATATAATGCATATATATGACAACTGTAAGCGTCGAAAAATGTATACGTACCTTTGACAAAAGGGAAATCTCGTAGGTGGTTAACATTTTTTGCGTAATCCTCTCTCCATCGCCATTATCCTTCAATTAAAACGTGCCTATCTCAATTTCCTATGTATTTCAACATAAAAACTTCCAATGGAATAATATAATAACCAAGCGTATTAGATTTAAAATAGTCTGTTATACAAACAGTTAATTTCTGCTATCAGAATTAAAAATATTTAATTTAAACAATTAATTAATAAAGGAGTATGCTCATTGTAATTATGAAATTAAATTAAAAGACCACGATGAAGCGTGCACAAAAAATAGTCTTAAATCAGTGATAGATATTCTCATACATAAGCGGGAATATTATAATATTCTTAGAAGATTATAATACTTTTGTTTATATATCAGAATCTATCATTGATTTAAAACTAATTTGTTCCGTGTGAATACCGTATTGCTATGTACAAAATTAAACTAATAAATTAAAAAGCCAGACTTTATTATCTACAGTACATTAATTAAACGTTTCGATTCTTTACTGAATGTTCTTCGATGGTAATAAAGATGCAGAAGTAAACAAATACAACATTACGAAAAAAATCAATTTTATGAAGGAAAGCCTCCTCTTTTTTCACTGAGATAAAGATATGAACTTTCAGTGGGTGGTTCCTAAATGACGACAAACAATCCGAGAATTTGTCGGAAAGATTTGCAAGCACGTAAGTGCATAGAAAATATGTGTGTTTCTCGTGTTATGAAAAAATGGAATATCTAGAAAACTGCGATATCCGGGATCCCGCGTGTGTTTTGAGCCCACCTGTATGCTGGAATGCACTGGCTTTGACGTGCAACGCTAAACACGTACCGCGGAATTCATCTCGCCGACCGAGAGAGCTTCGCTAGCGAGGCGCAAGATAGAGAAGAAAAGCAGCGTTTTCTCTTCCGCGAGTGGCGTTCTTACGTAAACAGACCTTTAAGCTGGCCTTGCGGCGCTGACGTTGACGTGAGCTAGGCATTTACAGAAACTGGCAAAACCTGAGCTCGACGATCGCGCTCGCATACCTACAGCAACAGTTAGGATCGAAAGACATACGAGAGAGCAAGGGGAAAACTGTATAACTAAAGAATGTATGAAATATCTCCTTCGGCCGGGAATTCGTTTTCTTCAAGTAAAGAAAATTATTTAATTCCTTATTTACAAAGATTGAAATTACATTGAAATCGCGATAATTAGGAGGCTTAACTCCACTATGAATATGGGAAAATATATTTAAGTCTATAGACAAATAAATTATATAAAATCATGAAAATAATTATATAAAATCATGAAAAAAGGCAAATAAGATAGTCATTGCTGTAACATTTAATAATATGAAAATTTATTTCAAGTATAAACGACGAATGGAAAAAGCGGACGTTTCGACCACATAGTTTCGATCCTGTTTAGCACAAAATATTATACAATTAAAAATATATAAATATAATATATAAATAATTAAAATTTCGTCAACTTATAAATAAACCAAAAGAAAATATATCTACGGATATACAGGAAATAATAATGGCGTGTTGTTGCGGTTACAGTGTCGGAACTAGAACTCAGCATAGAGTCGTCCTTCCAATTCCCAAATCGGGACGGCCGAAGTCGCTTCCATCGAAGCGAAAGTCGCTTCTGAACGATGCGGTAGATCAACGACGGAACGCTTTGCGTCGCGTTGCCTCGCGTCGCGTCCCGGGTGAGAAAGGGAAGACGGGAATCTCGCGGCAAGCGAGGAAGCGAAGCCGGGGACGAGGAACGAGGTCGTGTATCTCACGTCGAGGGAGCTAAGCGCAGAACACGTACGACGCAGATACGTGTTCCTCGCTCTGTGAAAGCTACGGAGATAACGATATTGAATCGCAATGCCCCGGACGTCGCCGTTCGACCGTCGCGATCCGCTCGAATGCGCCCGACTGACCCGCTTCCAACATCGCTGGGGGAATCCCCCGAAGTCCTGGCAGACGGAGGGCGGCAACGATCGACTCTAACACCTTAAGTGCATCGTAGAACGAGGAATCAATTGAAGACGCAGATAAGGTGATCCGAGGTCGACAGTATCCAACATTTATCATGGACGTTTCCAAATACTTTCGCTAACGGCGTCGCATTTGTGTGATGCAACAGTTTCTCACCAGCAACGCGTACGCAGAGAAAAGAGTTTCTTTGGATTTCGTCTACGTCTCTGTTTGACTTGACTTTATTTAATATAAACAACATAATTTAATATCATATATCATTTTAGAGGCTAACAATTATGTCACGCTAAATTGGAATATTTCTTATCCTTCCGTTTCGTCACAATTTCGGAATAAAGTATTTGCTTCCCTCCCAATATTACATGATATGTGAAATTATCCCCCTCCCTCCCCTCGCCAGCAGAATAAAAAAAAGTAGCTTATAACTATATTGTTGATAATAATTATTACAAATTACATGCTATTATTTTTTCTACAAATAACTTTTAGGCATATAATATCAAATTAATTATTTTATTTTATAATTTTGATGAATAAAAATGGTTTTAAAAGAATAAATAATAAAAAAATTAATATTTTGTTTCAATTAAATGAAGCATTTTCTTACATTTACCAATTTGTCCTTACATCAAAATTATTCGTAGATTTAGCAAAATAATTCAGCGAATGGTAATTAGTATTACCAACAAATCGTTTTGCTGCCCATATAATAACTGACAGATTTCGTTGCGACAGCATAACATTTGCTGTGCCAACAAATGGTTTTTCCCCGTATGTCTGTGACGAAAGAGAGGATAAGAAGCGACTGTTCCTCGTCGTAATCTAATTCGATCATTTTCGCGTAACTCGCATCCCGACGGTCGCGCTCCATTTCGCCCGGCGCAACTATTACGCAACTGCAACGGACAGCTTAAGTTGTGCAACGGGCGCGGCGGAGGCAGGTGCATCGTCTTTCGCCTTTAATAACCAATCCGTACAGCCGTCAGAGCTTTCGAACTTGCCACAAAAGCTCAGTTGTTCCGCGGAACGTCGGGAGACGTAAGAACGAATTCGCGGATCGATAAGCGTTCGCGATTCTCTCGCGAGACTCCGCCAATCGAAAACCGCGATGCATAATATCGCGAATATTAAATTTCTCCCCGTCTGTCCTCTTTGTCCCCCCCACCCCCTTCCGCTCCTTCTCTTCCTCCTCCTCCTCCTTTTCTTCGCTTTTCACGCATTCGCCGCCGTCGCCGCCGCCGCCTTTTGCCTGGAAAACGCTTTCTTTAATATATCCTCGGGAAATATCGGCAATAATCGTTTTTGAGCTTTAGCATTTCGCGAATGCCGGCTGGTTTGCGTTGATAAGTGAAACGTCATGCGAAATCTGCAGAAAGACTGCAGAGTTTTTATGTTCTCTGGAAATAGTAGAAATATTTCGTTCCCGTCTTGTGCGGTACAGTTTGCGAAAGGGAAGATAGGCTGCAACGTTCTCTTAGATTTTTTTTGGAGTTCCTCTACATACCCGAGTCGACATTTTGGTCCTGTGTTAAACCTTTGATTCTACAACACACTAGGAGTTAAGATAGCAAAATAGGTGATTACAATTGAATTTCAATTGTAACGATATCATCATACCCCTACTTTGAACCTGATGATGTCTTAAATTTCTGTTTTCGCCGTTGTTTCGTCTTACCGTCCAGCTGAAGACCAAAATATGTAATCGCATATAAAGCAAACTCGACGGCGCTCAGATTTATATAAAGTTATTTATGACAAAACGTAAATATATTCTATTTATGAAACTTTTATCCGATATTCTTTAACGACTATGTTATAAATAGGCGAAAAATAAATATTTTTAAATAAAACAATTTTAACATTTTTTTTTTATTTTTATGCTTTAAATGCCTAATCTACATAAATTATGTATATTCAGAAAATTCTTACTTAATACTTCTCGGATAATTTCCCACCGTCGCGTCAGATGGGGGGGGGGGGNTGTGAAAAGTTGATAAATGCGATATTCGTAGGGGAATATAAAAGAGCCGGACACGTAAAGGGGGTTAATTTCTCGCGCGGGGCAAATAGCTGGCGGGGTGTAGCGAATGCGTCGGTACGCCGGGCGTGCCGCAAGGCGATTGCGTCGGGACGCCGAAGAACGATAGACGGCCGATTGAAATGCAAATGGCGGCGGTCGACGTTATTTCGGCGTGTACGTGCCCCGGCGAGCGCGCTTGTTTCAAATTCGATCGCGCCCTTTCCCCCCTGGGTGCCGAGAGACACGCGAACAAGCGGCGTTGTTACAAAAATCCCGCTATCAGGCCGCAACCAACACCGACGTTGCCGTCGGTGTCGCCGTCACGCGCGGATAAGCCGTAATTTCAATTACGTCAAAGCGCGCGCCGCCATTTTATGCCCGCGACGGCTTGATCTGCGGGATGAGAGTTAATGATGCGAAGGATTAAAAGGACCCGGCTCGGGCGAAGCATGCGTAAAAGAGGAAACGTTATTAGGAGAAAAAAGGACAGCGATAAGATTAGCGCGTTTGTTGCCTGCCTTTGTTTCGCCGCGGTGTTATCCGTGCGAAGAGATATCGAGGTACCTCCCCGAGACCTTCCGCGGGATATTTTCCCGGTAACGAGGACATTTTTAAGAGATTTTGTCGTTAATATATGATATCTCGCTCCGCATTCTACGTCGAGCGCTCTTCTCGTCGTTTACGTCAGTATGTTTTCTTAACTTTTCTTGGAATAAATTACACGGACGTGACTTTTTTTATTTACAGCGCCGAATGCATAAGAGGCCGAGATGAAATCTGCTCGAAACAAATTGCAGCATAAATTGCTTAGAGTTGTGCCGAGAGCAACATTTTATCGATTGTTATTCCTCGAAGTTTGATCGGCGACATGACGACGTTCAAAATGCGACTCGTTACTCCGCAATTAAGTCCATCCAAAAATATTCATTAAAAGGTACATCAACGTAGGAATCGGTTTGCGTCCGTAGATAATTGCTATCGTATCGATGTGTAAAGCGTATTGAGAATTCGTAAATCTATTTGAGAATTTTGTATTTGGACGATATTTCGATAACAAGCACTTCGATAAAGTTTTGCAGCGCAAAACACGGTGGTGGATATCACGACCCTCATAACGCAGCGGCAATTGACAAAGCTATTGCTCGAAAATTCGTCGCCATATTGTACGCGTCAAATCTCCGATCGTTTTTATCGGCTTGGAATTTTTTTTTGGTTGCCGCGCACAATCGGCCGAGCACAATGATAATTCACGCTATTCGATGATGCGTGCGACGGCCGAAAGACAGACCAGATAACATGGAGCACCATTCACAACGCCCGTTGTTGGTTAGTAATCGCAAAAAACGCTTTTCCAAAATCTTTTTCAAATCCGCACCCAGCATCGTTTCATACAATTGCACTATGTGGAGAAATTCACTTTACAAGTGAGAGAGAGAGAGAGAGCCTTTTTTATTTTATTTCTTATGGCTTAAAAAATTAGATTTCGCGGAAAATTGTTCTCTAAAATAAAATATTGATAGCATATGTGAAGTTTCTCCGATGAATCTCTGAATTAAACCTCAAATCTCGCAGAATAATAACGATAGACAATTAACTGAAGCAATAATGACGATTATTTTTGACACAAATGGCACTGTGGGAGAAAATTTCTTAATATCTATCATTGAAATTAGATTGAACATGATCTCGAGAAGTTCAAGGTATTCCTTTATTGTAATTTATTTTGAAGGCTGGCGAGATATTTTACCAATACCACGCCACACCATTCTCTGCATTCCATTCGTATCGATCTTTAGTTCATTAATTTCTTAAAATATTTACGATATCAATTATCGAGTTCAGCCCGTTTATTGAAGATGACAAAGAAATTAATAAATCGATTCCTTTTCCATCTTTTTCGCTTTAATAATTCTGAGGAGTAACATGATCTTAATTTTTCAGCTTTATAATCTTTTTTTATATCCAACTTTATGTAATAACTCCAACTTGTGTAACCATTATTCAGCGAATAAAAATTCCCTTTATTTCTCACATTATTATACTTCCATTCTGTATTAACAAAACTTTAACATAAAGTAACATATATGACAACTTATTTCTGTCTTTACATTCGGCAAATTTATGCCAAATAAATGATAGGTAGCCCGCCGTCAGCATCGCGATACCGTACCTCCATTCTGTTCATCTTTGCGTTTCGATACATAATTTACGACAGCGCGATTGGAGTTGGAAAGAAATTCAAAAGAATCGCGCAGCTTCGTGACTGGAAACGACGAAAGTAGGTGCCCGCGGAACGGAGGGCGGACGGTGGAACAAAACTTTTGAGACTTTGTCATTTTTATCGGCAGTCCCGATATCCACGTCTCGTGATTGGCTCGCGAAACTTTTCTGATCTGTCTTCCGGTCGAGAATCTCCTCGGTTTCGCTCGCGGGGCTTACCGCACGTAAATCACGTGCACCGTTCTAGACGTTCGTTATACAGAATATGTAAAAATTGATGATCCGAATTTCGGATAGATGCTTATGACATTTCTCAAAATAAGCAAGGGGAAATGAATATTAGTTATGTTATTGATCGAATCAGTAACGAATAGCGTGAGGAAAATGTGAGACCTCATAAAGAAAAAAATCCGCATTGCAGATTCGTTATAAATATTTGAAATGTATCTATATTATTATAATGTACGCTTTCTGACGTACTTTATTTTTGAGAAATACTACGCTCAAAGATTGGACTATTAAACGTTGCACATTCTGTATAAGCCTCGCCCAACGTGAGTTCTCCATTCTCTTCGTCCACGATTATAATAAGGGTCTTAACCCATAGATTACTCGTGCGTCGTGGGTCGCATATTAACATGTCCAAGAGAATATCACCATTTTCTCATCTTCTTGAAATTGATTATTTTTATGCATACTTACCTTTACACAAACTTCTAAAGTTTCCTGATTCTTCTTCGTCATAAATATACACGTACATACACATATACAAATAATTCCACGTAACAATGTGAAAATTTATAATCATGGGAAATACTTGAATGAAATAACTTGAATGAGAAAACTTAAATAAAGTCGTAATTGTAAAGTTTAAATTAAACCGTAAAAGTTTTAATATTAAATTATAAATTATTAAATTATTATTAAATTATCCTTGTGCGGTGAAAGTAAAAACATTTCTTATTCGTAAGGAATTTTAATTAGAAATCTAAGGCTGAAATATTATATTTAGGCAAGCAAAAATAAACTTAAATTACTGCGAGGGCACTTCATATCGTGGAACCCGGAGAATTGATACAGTTCAGAGCTCGAAAACACAATGAAGAAATTCCTGCATGATGAAATGATCTTATGAGATCGGGTGAAAGACAACCAACACCGTTCGATGTTCTAACCGCTCTCTTTTATTTGGTAACTCATCGATACATAAACTCATTCTAAACTTAAAGAAAGTAAAGCAAAAGTAAATCTCGTCACATTCTGGTAACGACTCGCTCTAAATCATTATAAAAATACACATTTCACGCGCGAACGAATCCGCCAACGAAATTCACAATGTTTAACTTAGCTTGTCACTGATAATCGCGTTAATAACTCGTTAACAGTTGCTTACGCATGTTTCTGCGAGTTACGCTCCACCGATCCGAAACGGGCGCGAAGTCATTTGCCGTAATCATCAACACTCTCGCCGCCACTCTTCCCGATGCCAAAGATTAGACTGCATATCACTAGCGCGTAACTTATAAAATATTCATTATAATATATTTACACAGTTTATCTAATACTATACACAGACAAATGGAAGTTTGAGAAAATTAATCACCGATAGTCCTAATCATTTCCAACCTAATCTAACTCCCTAGCCATAGAGAATCACTGATTAGCGTAGTGCAACGTTGTCGAGAATTTTGGACAGACACACAATAAACGAGCGATTGTCAGTAATCGTCATGGCGGCGAAAGCGTTAAATAATCTATATACACGAATGAGCCCGCGGGCAAATTACGAGGCGTTTGAAAGACTCCGCCGGTTCGGCTCGAGAAGCGCAAGAAGCGTTCGGAGAATGACAAATGGAGACAATCAATGATACATTGTTTCGTTGATATGTCTACTTAATGCCTAAATCTTATTATTGTACGTCCACCCTAGACAACACTCAACAATCTCGATGGGAGACACTCGAATTTATACAGAGAAAGAAAATCACAGGCCTCTATAACACACACCAGACCGCCATATTAGTCAAATTTGCGATACAAGAATTTACCAGTAGTAAAAATATTATTATTGTTATTATTATTATTAATATTATCGTTATTAATATTAATATTATCGTTTCGTTATTATTACAGTAGTGAAAGGAAATTGCTTATATAACAAGTATCGAGAAGAAGAAACAAATTCAGGAATGTGTGATACTCCAAGATGTAGAAATGCTACGAACGAATTTCTGAATATAGAGAAACGGTTTTTATTGTTTCGTCGGTGACACAGATGGTACATCTTGCAGCAAATTATGCGGATGAAAGAAATGGCTAATGATTACTTACATTGATATATAGTCTGGTGAAGTATAGTATGTTAATATACTTCAATATGCTATAAAAGTCTGTGAAGAAAATCCATTCTTACATTCTTCCGCAACTTTGTGTCAAGGATAGAATTCCTTCGACGCCTGATTTCGTCGTTTCTAAATCATTTAAGGACTCCAGTGACAGATAATTGCTAATATATATTTAATTTCCGAGTCGACACTTTCGCTTGTAAAATTAAAAGAATTCTCGAGTGCAAATTTGCAATAACCACGAGCATAGATCGTCTAAATTTGGCTTACAAGGATTTTGTAAACTTTTACAGGACACCTTGAGACTTTGGAAAACTAAATTTATGCAAATCCTTACACCATTTGTAAACTCTAGAATTGATGATTTATCCAGATACATAAATTCTTTAATTCTTTCATTCTTAGACGCCGTGATTTGTATTGGACGCTGCCTTAACATTTATTTTGAATAAGTTATCAGTAAACTTTAGTAAAATTAAATTTACTTATAAACGTATCATTAAAAAATTAGAGTTTGACGATTGTAAAAAGTCATGGATTCTTTGATTATTAAATCCTCCAACAGCCTTTATTTTATTTTTATCTTTAGGGCAGAAGAGTCATGGATCTCTCTTTGAGAACAAGAATCACGAAACTTCATCCTCCTTTCTCCCGATGATCTCTAAATAGTTACACTTTTCATCTTCAACGTGAAGACACGAATAATCAATTTTAACATGCAATTCGGAGAAACAAAGAAATCAGGCTGCACACATCGACGCTCCTTACTATCTTAGGTTTATCTGCGTTAAAGGATACGAATCGTACAAAACAGCTAGAATGGCCGCCCATTGATTTATGAAGGAACCTGCTTCTACTCCACGCTCGCGTTCCGCTCCTCTGATGAAGTTTCGCCTAAAGTCATAAGCAACGCCGAAGTGGTTCAGAACGATATTTTTTGACGAACCATACACCACCTAAAAGTTTGCCCGGCAACGACTGTTGTGCAAATTTATCGCGAACGTATGAATCATAATTCATACGTCCATAAAATCAAAATGTTTAAGGAATTTCGTGCAACAATCGTTTGGGCAATTTTTTCGATCGTGCAAAAATGGATCATTTTTCTAGATTAGCATCGACACACTTGGTTCCCTCGATTCTGCACACTAAACTTCACCATTTGATATTCTTGGAGGGGAAAACAGCTGTTTGCTCCTTTTTTCCCAGTTTTCGCACGTAAGCTAACTCTTTCATTTTCTACCTCAGTTTCGTCGCGCATTGTTATATCAAAACTTCACTTTTACATTTTCGCGCAACTTCAGCTGTCGTCCCGGCGATAAAAAGAAATGTGAATGTGCGCGCATCGCCAGACCGGGATCTTAACAGTGCCGAATTCAGGAATTCAAGAACGCCGGAATCCTCTTTTAACGCGAGGACATGAAGACGAAGGATCCTGAACGTAAGTCAGCCTCGCTTCTCGCCTCGGAACGGTCGCGAGGAGGATATTTCCATTTTGTCTGGCTGAGATCGATGGCGATCGCCTCGCGGCTCTCGAGTACAATTCCGAGAAGGTATTTTGGCCGAGAAACGCGCAGGATATTCCAACTTCCGTATACTCACTCGAGGCGCTTTGACTGCGGATTGGAGGGGGAGTGACATAAATATCGTCTTACCGAAACGAAACACGTTATCTCGGAAAGTTCTCGCCAGAAGATCAAGGGAGTAAACTCCTTAAGTTCTTTCCAGGTGTTCCCAACTCCGCGGACTTTGGTGCGACACGCGCGACTTTTTTCGGAAAAAAAACGAACCAGAAATCTCGGTGTAAAATTAAAGTACGTGAGGTGTGACACTCACCGCCGAATATACGACAGTCGATTCTCGGGACCGTTTCTCTACAATACCCGACGACTCCTCTTTCCACAATTGTCCGAGTGCGATTTTTATACTTTCAGATTTTATATCTAAAAATGAGACGATCGTAATCCGCTGAATGTCCGTTTTGATCTCCTTACTTCTCAATGTCGGAATGCAAATTTAAACAGGCGCGCCGCCGAGCATCGATCTCCGCCGGCGAAACGATCCTGTCAACTATCAGAAGAAAATGATTGTATTCTCTCTCGTTACGACCGCAGTGCACGTCGGTCATTTTGATGTCCACGTATTGCAGGAACCGTTAATATCACACATTGATTCATTGATATTTTGTGCATTTTCGTGTTACAATCGGTTGTTACTTCTTTCGCGAAACGAACGCCTAACGACTACATTGTGCAACACTTAATATAACGCGTTATTGCGATATCTGTGTTGTAATTCACAGAGGGTCAGTGCGTAATCTCTTATAAATCTATATCCCAGCGATTAATCAAGATATGGAAAACAATCCTGACGGTGACCTAATTGTACGAAGGGATCCATTGTTTGCGTGATATGACTCTTTCAAGGTGGAGTTACTTTAATGATATGTTTCTTCCTCTGTTCGATCTACCGTAAATTGAACCGTGAATCGGAAAGAAAGTGCGAAGAATCCGCTGTAAGCTTAAAAAACCGTGTAAACTCTTCAAGTCTTCGAGGGAACTGGCAGGTCGAATGCCAACGGGCGGCTCATTGTTAGATAATAACGGCCGTGTTTCCACAGTGCGATTAACGCCGGAGTCCCGCAATTACATCGACACAAATGTGGCATTAAATGTCGCCGCGCGTTTCCTGGAATATTACTTTCAAATATTACGACATTGTGACGCTCTATAGTGGATTCTATCGTGGATATAGTCTCAATTCTGTCGTAATATAATATTATATAATATTAAATGTGATTATATATGATTGGTGTCTAAGGTCACGTCAAATGCACACAACGTGATAACTTGATGAGGATTAGATCTTAGGACCGGGTGACCGTGTCAAGCGCTAAACGCACGATGGAAACACGGGCCTTATCGTGATTAGTTTCTACTTTCGTAACAAGTACGCTTTTCACTTAAACGTCTCTCGACCATGCGCGCAGAGTTACCACGATGTTTAAACGACGAAGGCAAACCCTCCGATTTTACGTCGCGAAGAATGTTGTGTTAGTTTCGCGAGATCTCTCGTCAAAATGTCATACAAGAAGAATGTCTGTGTGGAATATTGAAAATTGATGGAATCGATCGAAATAACAGACAATTTATACGACAATTGACTAAGTGTCAATATCTGAAGTTCGTCAAACTAACAGGGTTTTCATCAGTGGCCTATTTCCATTTGTTTCCAAATAATACATTAACGAAGATATTAAAGCACAAATTGACAAAGGCGAAAATGGCATGTAAATCATCTGCTAAAATATCGTAATTTAATTAAAGCGACTTAATTAAATTAATTAAATTAAAATTAAATCTAAATATTTGCACGCAATAAAATCGAAGCCCTTACCCGGGCGTTTTATTGTTTGCAATAAAATATTTGTTCCGCAAATTTTATTAAACAAATAATTTCTGATGAAAACAAATAGTCAACACAATTGAGAGAGAAATTTTGATTTAACATGAATGGTTTATCTCTCCGACAATGGAAACATTAATTTTTTTCTCTTTTTTTATTTAACAATCATCGATTCTACAACTGCGCAACATTATTTCCCGGAAGCCTGACTGCTCAAATTACATTCGCAGGCCGTGTCTCGTCATCGTCGTTTAAACAATCGCTTAAACAACCATGCTCATCTGATTTACATGCTCGTTACAGAAATCGCAACACCCGACACTGTATATTTATCGATAATCTGCCGAGTCAGTTCCTCGCGATTAGACTTAGGGTTAGGTAAGTAGTTAATTAATTAGTTACTTAGGCGCGTTGATTAGCGGCGTGGGTGTTCCTCTTCGTTTCTCCGTTCTTGTCGTATTTTCTTCGATATATCGTCTCGTGGATGGCTTCGTATCGATTATCGTTACGGGGAAAAGCGAGAAAAGGGACTGCCGTCCGATTTTTAACGACCGTCTCGGGTCGACGGACACGATTTATCGCGATCGAGCTTCTCTCGGAGATCCTCGCCAACATGCACCATCAGACTTATACAACCTTTCCTTTATCCCGCTTGTATCTCCCTGACGAGACGCTGGGATCCCTGGACCGAGTCCGAGAATTCTGGGATATGTGCGATTTGGAACTTCGGATCCTCAGTAAGGAAAACTAGGCCGTTGAGAGACTTTTGAACTTCGGACACTTTTGGAGCTTTAGACACTGGATCCCGTCACCTCGGAAATTTGTTGGAAATTGCGAACGCTTGGGCTTTCGAGAATACCTGACACATTAAATGCTGGAGCACGCGGATATAACTTGCAAAGTAGGATATGACCCTTGAGGATTCTAAAATCTTCGGTTCCCGGCGTGTTCATTTTTTTTTTCCTTCTTTCTCTAGCGCTGTCCCCAGCAACTAGATCTTACATTCGCAAATACTAGAATCTAGATCGATGGACTCTTAAATCTTAAATATTTGATACGTGGAATCTTAGATTTCTCAGCCTTTGGAATATTATGTACTTGGAAAACACTTACACTGGGACTGTTAGATCCGTTTCTCATATTATAGAGCCTCCCAATTGTGGAATCCTCGGACCGTTACTCACGAATTCTTTATTCTACCAGTCGTTTCTGAACTTATTATCTTACTATTAACCCTCTCTCACTCCAAATCCCTTCCTCCTTGATTTCCAAAGCTCCAGAACCAGAAGAGGATGCACGCGACGCGGAATTTATCCGTCAGGACATTTCGTGTCTCATCGAATCTCCTTACCGTCGAATCATCGAAAAGAGAAGCCCCCCCTTTCCCTTTCGCGTCGCAATTCTTTCTGGTTCAGTGAAGAAAGACGCTGGTAACGGACCTGGTAGTGTGAGGAGGGAGGTCGGGGGCCTCTGTCAGGGCCCCCTCGTGCCCCTATGCACTCAGACCGAGCCGGTGAATTTTCGCCGAGAGGAAGTTGTGCAAGACGAACACGATCGGTTTCGGACAGCTCTCTAGGTCGAGCTCCTACAACAGGATCAATCAGTCCGTCTTATTTTCAATGGGATAGCTAACAACGTACGAGGGCCTTAAAGTTTCTAAAGGGCTGCATTTGGAGAATAAGGAAACTGTTTTGTGGGAACTGGAATCAATCGGACGCTCTCATTCCCCGATGGAAAAATTGATGCGGGAGACGATCACTACGAGACGATTCTATAATATTTGATCTTATAGGACCTAACGAGAAATTTAGGTGGAAATAATAGTTCAAAGGAATATGTTATTTGACACAAAAATATTGAGGAACTTGTTTGATAATCCTGTTTGTTGAATCAAAAATCCATTTATTTATTCCATTTCAAAAGACAAATTTGTTTCAATTAAAGAAACTTTATTAAGTCCAATGAAACCTTTTTCTCTGTGTAGAAGCTATATTTATTTTATATATACCAAAGCTAATTTAAAATAATATTTTATCTAACTCAAATAGAATGGATGAAATATAACCGAAGAAAAGAATTGATTAATATAAACGACATTCTCAAAAAAATATACGATCCTGATATCTTATTCTTTGAGACACTACAATCGATCTTTTTGATCTCTATCGTGCTTAAATCCGTGTCTATCAAGTACTCACAATTTCGCCGTCTTCGCCTCCAAAATCGAGCCACAGAAGACGGGCGCCGTCGTCCGAGGACATTTTCAATTTGTCGAAGGATCTTCTCCAGAGTGGCGTGGGCGGCGATCCAGGACTCACGCCATTCCCAGCAGTGCCCCGCGTTCCGGCGGTGTAAAGCGCGAAACCTTCCTCATGGTTGACAACTAGCTGACAGGACTTGCCCTGCCACGTGCAACCTGGAACACGCGAAGTATCATAAAATTAAAACAACGGTTAAAAAAAAAACAAAAAATCTTTTTTAATCGAACCTAATTGAACTTGTTCGAACTGTATATTTTATACGCTGCCATAAATTTTGTTATTTATATTTTTATATTTTATATAACCATTAATGATGAATAAGGTAGAGTAAAATGTGTGAGTTTTCCTGGAGTTCGATTTTAATAAAAATCAATAAAATCTGAGAATGTTGAGAATGTAGAGAATGAGATTTCTCTTTTTTTCGGATATTACCCCATTGCTGCATATAAAATATGTAAAACCATATTGCTTCAATTCAATTTCCTGCAAAGACTATCTTTTTATGAGCCAGCCTGTATATGTGTTTCTTTCCTCGTCACGCGCGTTTCTGCCGCATCGGTATCCACGATTCTTTATCATCGATGAATTCGACGCGAGACGCGAACAAAAAGACGCGTATGAAACGGGCGAAGCATTCATCTCGATTTATTATTGCCGTTCGTCGTCGCTGAAAAGAAATTAAAATTCATCGAACCGAGCGCAGAGAACGAGAACAGCAGCAGCGTAGATGTCGTCCGTCTCTCTCGATCCTGCTATACGATCTGAGTAGGAAGAACTCGGGCTCGCCATTTATTTCTGAAGTATTTCACTTTTCCTCTCTAGTTTGGCAAAATTATAAATTAGCTGACAATTTTTTTCCAAAGAATAAAATAAAATCTCTAGAATAAAGCGATTTGTCGTCTACACGATGGCCTAAGATGAAAAATAAAGAGATGAAATTTATTCAGATACACCACTACCGAGTATTCGAATACGGTGATTTGCATATAAAATATTTGAAAAAAAAGGCAAAATTATCTGATAGGAGATCATACGATTGAAATAACATCATTAACAAAATGGATACTACCCGGATGTAATTGGCAATTTTGATTCCGATCGTCCGATTACTTCGATCAATACTCGAGTACTCGGATAACATTTGCAGACACCGGGTGGATACTCGAGGACCCGGATACAGAAGCTACGCGGTTTATACGAACCGCACACCACCGCCGACTACGTTTCAGATTACACCATTGTTTATGTGAGAAACAACATTCGCATTCAGCGTGAAAACAAAGTGGCATGATGTATTCCGGAATTTTTATCTCACCGAGTTGCACCCCATTGTCCAACGCGACACATCCCTTCCGCCTCTCCGGTACATTTCATTCACTACCGAACCTTTTATCCTCTTCTATTAAATTAAGGAAGGAATTAGACGAGACCGCCGGTCAAAGGCGCGAAGATACTTACGGACAGTGTATTCCCGCAGAGAGTGAGCGGCCGCGTGGCAGCCTTGAACGATCGCCCGCGCCCAGGCCGCCAGATCTCTTCGCGTTTCGGCCCGTAAGTGATGCGTGATCACCCCGTCGATCGTGCCGACCCGGACCGCGAACGTTGCCCCGTGCTGAGTCGAGCCGCTACTGCTGCTCGCCGCTTCGTTCTGTCGCGTCGGCGAGGAAACCAGCCTGGAACGATCGGATTCACAGTCGCATCTGAGTCTCTGGATCTTCGCGGAGATCGAATGTGCGTTCGCATCGGATTGTAAAATACACCACAGTGCGTAACGCTTAAAGCCGTTTGCGCCGGATGCGCTGTTCATAATGCCGAGTCGATAGAGATCGGTACCGAGCCCTGGGAACGAAGATTGAAGATTCCACGAAGATACGAAAAATCGCGGCGGGGTGTCGGGTAAAAAGCGGCGACCTTTATCGGGCCGATCGAAGCGCCTTGTAGCGAGTCACGGCATGGATTCATCCCCGTCGTCTCTTCATCCCTCTCCCAACGGGGAGGTAAATTACCTCGTCATCCGGCTCGCCTCGCTCGTAAAATCGTCGCGGCTTTATTGCATGTGGGACGAAGCTGCAGCGTTCACCTGACACGGGTTTGGCCGCGTATGCCCCCACCGCCCCTCTGACCTCCTCGAATCCATCCCCACCCCCCGCCAATCTGCCCGCTGACGAATGGTCCTGACATTCGCGAGCCCGCGCGCTAGATTTATAGATTTTTCCGAGGGACACTGGCGAGCCGAAAAAAAAAAAAAAAAAAGAGGGATAGAAAGAACACCCTGTGCAATAGAGGACAGAGCCGACGCAAAAAATGGCACACTTGGACTCGAAAAAAATAGCTGCTCCCGGTGTCATTCGACAGTCACCCCGGGGCCTTTTTTCGTGCCGATACTAATGGCCGTCAGCCACCGAGACGCAATCGGACGGGGGAGAATGCAATTCGAGACGGACACCTGTCTCGTCAAAGTTTTCTTGCTCCGTGGCAAAAAACGCCCCAGGGGCGTGGGAGTATTCGCTCGACGACCCGACAGTTTACATCACGTCCGCGGGAAGATACTTCGCCCACTTCGTATCATTCGATTCATATCGGCGAGATGCGACCGAGTGAATGGAATATCGAGAGGGTTCTCGAGGACGCGAGCGACGTTCGCTGCAACGGATATTCATCGGCCCTTATCGTCAGGGCGCCCTAACCTTGGCGAGAGCAGCGAGAAGAATAAAGCAACGGCAAAAAGCGCGACGTAGAAAATTCCGATAAGCGGGAGGAAGCCGGAGAGACAGCCGCAAACGGTAAATAAAGGCGTTAAACGAGAATGGATGTTCGTCGGCGGCCGTAATCCGGCGAAAAAGCCCGCAGGAAGGAAGGAAAGTTTCCCTCGGGGTAGCCGAATCACTTCCGGTTTGTCTCGCAGTAAAACTTCCTTAAGTCGGCCATTTCGCGCTCTCGCGTTGGGGCCCGATACGGACCCCGCCGACCGGAAATAGAGCCTCCCCCGGCTTCTTCGTCTTTTTCCCTCCGGAGAAAACTTCGAGGAAACGATGTCTGAATGTTTGACGACGGAAGAGGTAAATGCTTGATAGGGACGACGTGAAGAGAACTCCGCGCCGGTGAAACGCTGACGGCACTTCCCGATTCGAGAAAGTAATCTTCGACGAAGTCATCGGGTGTGTATCAGATAATCCAATTAACCGTAACAAGAGCCCATCTATCATCGTAAAATTAACCGGTTATATCGCGCGACAAATTCGATAGTTTCGTTTTCGTTAAATATACGAACATCATCTGTAATGGAGATAAAACAAGCGGCCGGATATCTATCGAGCAAGAATCAAGTTCGCCTGGCAACGTGAATGTTGACCTAGTATTGGTTAGCATTACAAGCAAGTTTGCCTCAATTGTGAATAGCATAGTACTGTCTATATTACCTCGGTATTGATTAAAACGTAGTATATCCAAGTTTAGTTAGTGGTACGAAGAGCATAGAATTACTATTGGCCAAGCAGGTGTACAAGCATAACATACAAGTTTGCTTTGAATCGAGTAAATCGGACAATGATGTGAGTTTGCGATGCTGAAACGAATACTTTCAACTGTACGGTAATCCCTCTTACATGGAGAAAAATAATTCGCTGGCATTTGGGGACTGATTACTTTCAGTCGATCTTAATATTGAAGGAGAACCTATATTCTTCGACAACTTCGTTCGACAAAGAGAGAGAAAAAGAAAATTATGCCTGGGACGTTGTATGTATATCGGACACGATAAAAACAGAGGCGCAGGCTCGTAAGCTGCCACGAACGATCGATGCCCGTCCCGCCTGGTCTTTTTCACTTAAAATTTAAACGAGGCTTAGTTGGATCACCGATCATTCAAACAGCGTGATTGCCTGACACCATATTTAAGCCGCTCAAAAACGCCACGCTCGTCGTTAAAAATGTAACCGACGTTAATTCGCGACAACGGCGCGCAGGGAGAGTTTAACGCGATATAAAGTAATGCAACGAGACATTTCCGGCATGTACGCAACGCACAACATCCGCTCCGTGCGTTTTATTTCCCTGTACATTTACAAAGGACATTCTTGTCGCACATATATTAAACAGTAATAGTTTTTACACATGCGCGTGCTGCGATGGATTTCATAACATTTTAAATAAAACAAAAGATGAAAACATAATGTAACATTTTTAAATATTGTTCGATTAATTTAGACATAAATTTTTCTTCAGCTGTCTTTTGTCAATAGTTTTCGGTTTTCCAGTTTTAAATATATTCATGTATGAAATACATAAAACGTATTAATGCTCAAATGAAATTCTACATAATTTAAGCTTTATTCAAAATTAAGTGAAGGGTAACATTTTTATTTTCATGTGCATTCTAGATGCTTAAATTCTCTCGAGCTTTTTATTCTTTAACGCGAAATAAGTTTAATTACGCGTCAATTAGAACTTTCATAGAAAGGAGAATTCAAGTTCATGAAAGCCTTTGAAGCTTGGAATAAATTTTATAAAACAATATGTACAGAAAATATGTTCGAAGAAATATAACAAGAGAAATATTCAAGAGGAAAGACTCTAATGAAATGGAAGAAAAGAAGCTTTCAAACTCTTAAGAATAAATTAGGATTTAAAGTCTCGACATTTTTTCCATGCATCTTTAAAAGTTTTCAAATATTCATTTTTTTTAAAATCGTGATTTCCTTTAGCTTTATACTAATTTTCTAATTTGATAAATTCTCTTTCTTTATATCGGTACCGTGCTCAATTTGTGTATTTAAATTCGACTTTAACTCAATAACTGTAATTAAATAAATGAAACTTTTAACGTAGATAAATTAAAGATAAGTCACATTATCCTTCTTCTTCTGTTATTTAAATCAAGCGACACGGTAATGTCGCGACGCCAAATTAAACTAAGTTAGAATAATTGTGTACTAAAATTAATATATTATTAAAGTCACATTTTTTCTGTAGCTATTGTAAAATTAATTATTGCGTTATTTATCACTTAAGCCAGAATTAATTCTAAATTACTTCCACATAATATGTATCAAGAGATATATGTGATGTCATTCACCTCGGAAATAAACGGCGGAACTACGACAGAAATAGCGCAGGATATTCCGTTAAATCACGGAAAAGCTGCGATAAAATCCGATTAAGACGCGAGATCTCGTCACGATGATGAGTATCGACTTTCGGCGCGATCCCATTAGGTCACGTTCAGCCATAGCAGCTATATTTGCCGGCATCAAAATTCACTGTGAATTATCAATAATTCGATATACGCCATCGACATCGGCATTTGCCTAACATCCTCGATATTTACCGCCATCCCGGATTATATTCGCAATTTCTTCACATGACTGCGCGAATCAAGATCGGTTGGCGTAAGAGGGTACAAGCCTCAACATCACCGAAGATATACAGTGGTAAAGTGCGGTTAGGTTAGATTATGTTACATTAAGTTACATCACAATCGACCGTTTGATAGTTTCAGCGATTTTAAGATATATCTTTTACATTATGGTACAATGATATGACACAACCTGACTCGAAATTTTGGTTCTACGTTAAACTTTTAATTTTATAGCACAGTAGGAACTAAGACAGCAGCATAGGATCGCACATACACACATACAAAATTTCAATTCTCATAATATAATTTATCCTTACTTTGTCCCTGATGATGTCTCAAATTTCCGTTTCTGCGGTTTTAGGATCAAAATAGATTGTTCAAAATGTCGCATCGAAATCAAGTTCGACCCGAGAATTATAATATATAAATATAATGAAATAAAAATATGCTTCTGAAGGAACACGTCAATATTTTAAAATTAAACGAGTTATTCTTGTTGAAATTTTATTGATGCATAGACTGACGTTTCGATGCCATCCCCTAATTCTGGAATCGCTAAAAGTATCTGATCTAAAACGTCGTTTCCAGTTATTGCCGCAATTTAATCGCGGTGTAAACTGAGATCGATATAAATAAACATTCAAAGTAGCCGAAATGAAGCCGAAAGAGCAATTGGGGAACTTGAGGATGAGCAAACGAAGAGACGACGATAGGTTGGGGGGGAATGGGAGTGGCGGAACGAGGAGGATGCGCCGCGAGCAAAATCCTGAACTCGTTCCGAATATCGCACTTCGATTGCACGCGCGATCGGAAACTGTCGACGACACCTTCGATAATTAATGTCTGGCCCGTAGGATTTAATTGATCCGGTTCACCGTTCGATTATCGGGACCCCATCTTTCATACTCCGTTGTGCCCTCCCTCTTTCCCTTCCCTGTCCCTCCGCTTCCTCTTTCAGCCACCCTTATCTTAATCCTTATCCACCTAGTCGACTCTATCTCTATGGCCTTTAATTTACCATGGCGGACAATTATGAATCCTAGTAAGCCGATGCAAAAAGCACGATCGAATGTTCATCTTCGGAAACGTAAATGACCGTAGATCCCGAGAAGAGTGCATAATTAAAAGGATCGAGATTTGTGATTTTTGACAAATACTAGAAATATAGTAAAATATAGACTGCGTATATAATTCGATATTCGATTCGAAATATAGACTGCGGTATATAATTCGATATTCAGGTATCACTTAATATATACATTTATTGCTTTACAATATAACCAACAGGGACTGTTGAATTTCGTGAGGGCGTAGAACGAATTGCAGTGAATAAAAATGTCTTGTACCATTTTGCAAACAACACGCAAAGTTTCGAGTTATTAATTAAAAAAAACATGACCACTTTCAATAATAAATAACTCGAAATTTTGCATATTGTTTGCATAGAATCAATGGGAAGACTTATTCCACGCAAACAACATTGGTAAACATCACGCTTAATCTTCCTTCAGTATAATGGCGGAATAAACGAAATAAAGGAGAGCAATAAATGATAAACATCTATTATAGTCTAAATAAATTAAAAGTAAATTCGCCGCTAGTGGATTTTCCTTGCAGTGAGAGTCCTGCGACGCGGAAGATTCGATGAGTTACGAACGTTGGAAAATATTTCTTCCTGCGGAATGTCCGCCGCGTTTTTTCCCAACGTTCGTTTTCCCTGCTCTTTGAAACGGCTTTTCTTCCGGCTGCCGTGGAAAGGCGACCGTTTGTCACCGGACATCGTGAAGGGGGGAAACTGGGGGAAAGGTTAGGGAAAAACAGAATTTGTGTGCCACCGAGTGAGAGAGCTGAATGAAGGAGAAGCAGAGGAGAAGGAAAAAAAATATAGAAGCCGAGGAGAAAAGTAGACAGAGAAATTACGTTACATTATTATTCATGCAGATTCGTTTCACTTTTTAAGAATGAACATGTACAAAATGAAAACTAGAAGCAGTGAATCTGTGCTAAGCCAGCACGCACGATGTGTGTGTACATTATAAAAACAAATATATTTCTCAAAGCCACTGTAATGGAAAAATTGCTGTATTTGAAAATCTGGAGAATTCAAAAAAGGATACGTAGATCTAAGTCTTAAAAGTCCCTCGAGTTGACGCAACGGCCTGGGGATAAAAAAAGGATGAAGAAAAGGGAGCAACGCGAATCCGCAAATGGAACGAGGCGCTTTTCGCTCTCGCGACCACGGTAGTTCTTCCCTTTATTGAAAGGGAAAAAGAAGAAAAATCGAAGTCTGCCAACGTCCTATCTCGGACAACGTATGCTCGAATTTCCTGTACGGATCTCCGTATTTATCCTCCTCAGCGAGTCCTACGTTTGCAGATAAGAGTGTGAATTACCATTCATCTCGCGAGTATTACCATTACAAAGAAATTTCATTCGCCGTCTGTCTCAAATTTGTCGTAATCTACTTCGATTGACGTAGAAACCATATCGATCGATGATGGAAAGACGAATCTTTCTCGAATGAAACCTTAATATTTGGAAGATTCGCCCCTTAGATATAATTTTCTCCCTCATATCTCGTTATCTTAATTTAATGACTGTAAAGTTCCCAAAGACTGTGCGTTTCGAAATATTTTCGATATTATCGACGTTATTCTCGCGCGTTATTTTCAGAGGAAACTTTTACGGCCACGAAATTCCCGGGCAAATGTGTGCCTGCAAGTTGATAAGCAATGCAACGCACCATCTCCAGCTTCGATCAAGAATTCTGTTTACCTGCAATCTCCATAAATATACTAGAACCGGGACGAAAAACGCGGCATCCTTCTCTGCGGCAGTTAATTGAAGAATTAAAAATGAAGATGGTCCGGTGTTATTCTTTGTAGCAGCTAATTAGATCTGAATTACTCGACGGGAAAAGGCGAGACGGGTAGGAGGAAATTAAAAATTATCTAGGTAGTTTAAGAGATGAATGCACAGCGCTCCCTTCATCGTCAAGTATTCCTTTAGTCGCTTATCAGACGCGCCGACGGAAAACTTGGAGAACTAATTGATTTCCCGCCGAAGAGCGGCTGTATGTTGAATCACCTCGCAACAATCGAGCACTTAGCAGCAAATGGTGCTGTCGATCCGCCTCACTGATCTTCTTAGCTATTCACAAAGCAGGTTAGAATAAGGATGGCGGGCTGTTAGTAAAATTGCACGGTTCGTGCCTGTTTAAAAAGAACTCCGGCAGACGTTATCGCCCATAACGCACGGTTTCTCTTTTTCGAGATAACAAGGGAAAAAAATTGACAAACACGGGAAAGTGCTTCTGGATGAAAAGTGAAAAAAAAAATGCGTGCAACTTAAAAATGGCCGCAGAGCTCCGTTTCTCGCGCCGTAATGCGGTATCCAGTTCCGATGGTATATCCGGGTTATAAATCTCCGGTGTCGTGCAGAAAAAGTGACGGTGGTTCGAAAACTCCTGTTGAGCTGCGAGCTAATCCGAATTGATGGCCGCACAGCGCACTACACCAATAATAAATAAACGCACGCCCGTGAAGAATCTTCCTACACACGCGTCCACCTAATCTGCACGACGAATGCTGAAACGACTCCCAACCTGTGGATGCCCAAATAAGTCGTGGAATACATTCGAATGTATCGGTGGACGGCACAATGCTGCTGAATATAAATTATATCGTGAGCTACGAAGCTAATCCCGAAAAATTGAGAAATGCATACGTATCCAAATGGGACAAATCACAGTGATCGGCCCCCTGGGCGCGCTTATGCGTTTAAAATTATACGGTTGTCCAAAATTCGTTTCGCAGTTTGATTCTGCGGAGCATTGATTTTCAAGTTTGAACGTTCAGATCGATTGGAGGCTCGTGTGCTGCACCGTATGAGCGAAATTTAATTCAGCGACGTATTAATATTCACTCATATAAAATTGCTCAAACCGTGACGAATAATTTTCTCTGTATAATTTTACATATTAATCGGTGATATATAAATTTTTTTAATACACGTTCCTCGTTGATTCCTTTCTAGTACATAGACTATTAAAAAGTAAGTTATCTCGTCTTTTATTTTGTCGCTGTTTCCAATATTTACGAGCGTGGTTCCATTCTATAACACTAAAGCCCAAACTCTTTGTGCAATGCATATTCCAAAGACTACGTAGAGACTAAAGGATATATGACTGGCATTCAGAAATATGATTGGAACATGTACTGTAGCGCAAACAGAGAAAACCTTTAAAAAAAACAATTACGAGAAAAGAGAAATAGGACGGTGTGCGCTGTGCCGGTTGATAAAAAGACTCCGCCAAATATTCCCGTTCGAAATGCGGAACGCAAGATCCAACGATCCGAAGCTCCGCCATTTTCGATATGATATACCCGATTACAGGATCAACCTGGGACAAAAATTTCAAATCGAATCCACACTGTCGCGTATCGATCGCGCGTGTATATTACCCTGTAGACATTTATTTCGCGGAGCTTTTCGGATTTGACGGATTAGAGCGGAGCTTCTCCTAGAAGATATTAATGCAAGCCCCGGGAAAAGAGGAAAGGGAGGCGGAGAGGTAAAAAAAACAGCGAGAACGAAACGGAGGGAAGGGAAGAGGAGCTAAGCGTAAAAATTGCAGATAGATAAGGGTGCTAAGGGCGCCATTCGTCTACCTCGCGGCTGACAGGTACGATAAAGTTTCTTTTACACTGAACTAACACTGGCTTAACGCACTTCTTCTAGAACGAACGGTAAGGATATCGCGAAAAAGCATCCTCAGCGGGTCCTAAACGCGACTTAATTCTCACTACTTACAGTTTATCAATCAAATATCGAAGGGAATTAATTGAAAGCCCAAGTACCAAAAAGCAGCGGACGAAACAAACAAACGCAAATATTTTTCTAGTCTTGATAAACAATATAAATGCTAGAAACAAGTTTCTCTCTCGCACAAAGAGATCCTGATTACGCGAAATCGGATTTGGTATTTCCTATATTCTCTCTGTGATCAATCAGTAAATCACATAAAAGTCATTTCTTCGTGTATCCCTACAAACAAATGTAGAACTATTCCTCTCACTTTTGTCCTTTACAAATAATTTGCTGACATAGCGATTTTATTCTGTCACAACAAAGTAGAGCTCACACAGGCACAATGAAAGGAAGGAATATTGAACATTGAAAAAATTAAATATACAAAATTAGGAATAAGATATTAGAAATAAGCTATAATTTGACATAGTTGTCTATATGTCGAAATTTAATTCCTTGTTCCTAATCTCCCACATTTTATTTCTCGTACCTCATTCCCTCCATTGTGTCTGAGCCCTTAATCACCGTCGGATGGATTTGCCGTTCTCCATGTTGATTATTTTATCACGCCGAACGTATCCCACTGCTCATTTTCCCGACACTTCGTGTATATATATATATATATATCGTATTCTTATATTCATCAGGCTTTATTGGCTGGGCGTAAATGCGCGACGGTTCTCGCACACCGACCGCAGGGAGAATTTCAGCGAGTACGTGATGGTTGAGATGGTTGGAGGTGACGGCGGCGGCGCGACACGAGGGGACGAGGGGCGGCCTGATTCCCGGTTAATTAATAGCAAGTGATTAATCGTCAGAGCCGGGCTACCCTTGTCAAACAAACCTCCGAGCAGAGCTCGTACGTGATCTGCAAATACGAGCGCAAAGGGAAAGATGTAGAGTGCATGGAGATGGAAAGAAGGGACGTTACGGATGAATGAGACACGCGTATCTCTGTGTTACGCGCGAGTGTGTGTGTGTGTGTGTGTGAAAAGAAGGACGCTCGAGTTATATAACTTTATTGTCTTCTTTGTGGCAAAGGACGGAAATGAAGTATTACAGTCGGGAAGGTGGAGAGAACTTTTTAGAAAGCTTTTTATTCGCGTGTGCGATCGTCATTGGACATCCCTTCGTCTTCCGCGCGTAAAAGTCAATTAACTTAACGAGATTGGAAGGTCCGCGCGACACGTAAACAATCCCGCAAGTGAAATATCCACGGGGTTCAAAGGGGGAAAAGGGGAAAACGAGCGCGGGTCAATCGACCTGACGAAGGTCCGAGGGATCGCAGAACGCAAATAAGCTCTCAGCAGGATCTCGAAATAAGCCCCGGCGACGGACGGGCTTGCGGTGCGCTTCGTGATCCGAGAAGATTGCACGGTCACGGTCCTTAAGTTTCGTAGGCGCTGTGCCGGGCCGTTAATTACGATCACCCGCTCGGTTAATCACCGCGTTGGACGCGGCGACAGTTTAAATGGCGGGCGACGGCGCGCACCGTGTAAGCAAGACCGCGAAGTGAAGTTCTGTGGATGTAAATAATGAAAGCCCCGCGCGCGTTTCCTCGCGGATTAATGGCCGCGGCTTTTGAGCGGGGCTCTTGAGAAAATGTCGTCTTGGACATTTTCACGTTGCCGTTCCGGCCGCTATTGTTCGTTACACCGGCTATTTTTCGCCGCACTGGGTTAAACGTAATCCATTAATGTTCTATGAAGAAACGTTTGTTCCTCCGGCACTTTTTACCGTGAAACTGCAAGACGAAATTAAGGGTGACGTTTCCATGAAAGATTCACGCTTCAAAGGTCGGGTCGTTACTTTTTGACGATACATTCGAGTCCCTTAAATCCCATTTTTTCGCGTCGCTACCGGTAAGCGTAATTTACAGTGACACCTCTTCATTCCTTTTCGCCTGCCTGCTGACATTTCATCTCTTATTTCCATATTCTCAAAGCGAAACTTAACCGCTGATACTGAGGGAGGGGTGTTTACCAAAATCAATTATTATTTTTATGCGTTATTTTGGAGCGCATAAGTTCCGTGAGATTAACGGGCAGCCATTAGCCAGTCCATTAATTATTCCATACGATTAATTATTCTATCGCAACACGGTGACGGTTTAAAGAAGCAAGAGATAATTCCCGGACGGCGACGCGAAAGCGGTTTCGCTCGAGGAATTTCAAGTTAGTCGAGATTTAAAGTGGACTTTAATGTGTAGTTCGCGACGCAAATTATCTCGAAGTCAGCTTTAAAACTAAAGCTCCTTTAAATTTTTTGTAAGCCGCTTTCCGCGATGCCGAGTCCCGTAAATGAGATTCACGATTGAGGCGGTAAATTGAAGCAGCGTTTCTGCAAAAAAACAGTAACTTCTCCAGAGAAACGCCGGCCTGTGGAAAACGTTTCTAGAAAAGTGACGAACACACTTGACGATGCAAATATTTTAGAAATAAATTTCTCATCCGTTTTTGTTCCACGTCGGAGTTATATTTAGAGACAAATATTTATGGAATTATATTAGGCGCGCGAACATAACATGAGAAAACACGTTTTGCTGGAACAGCAAATTGTTTGTTTTAATATAGTGACAGCAAAAAAATTCCTTACGCGGAACAGTAAGCGAAACGTCGTTGCGGCGTAACCAAATTATTTTGCTACCCAACAAATAACAATTAATACTCTTAACAAATCTTTTTGCTGTTTAAGTAAATTTGTTTTCCTGTTATTATATTAAGAAATAATTTATTGTTCCACTAAAATTTGTTCTTCCCGTAAAGGATGTTTTCATTTTATAATAATGAAATCGAGGGATCTCTTCTTTATACGTAGGAGTTGACACATACACACGATAAAATCGTGAAATTTTGGGACTACCGTCAATGATACCCGGCAACATCTCGAAATGATTGCAACTAAAACCGATCCCGGTTATAACAACATTGATCTCCGCCACTCGCGTTTGTCGCAACACGAACTTGGGTGAATAAACATCAGCACGCGAGTAAATAAACAACGTCTAAATAAATCGATCGCTCGAACGTATATTAATACGGCGATGCAGTAGTGATCGCAATCCGTTCGAGTGTGCAAATAAACAAATACAGCGGACAGGTAGGTAGGTAAACGTCCGGAGAACGAGACGTTGAAATCGATTGTACACTGATATCGAGATGGGAAAGGAACGGAAATAGGTCGCAGAATGTCGTCGCAATAAATACATTGAGGAAGAGTACGGCGGAAGCGGCGTTGTCCTGTTACGACAATGTAATATTGTGCATCGAACAGCAGTCGCTGATGACTTCGGGAGAGCATCTTTCGCCTAAATAAACAGACGTTTATTTAATTAACTTCATGCTCCTATCGCCTGCCGACCATTACACCGCAAGCATTCATTTTTATTTCATATTGTAATGGTAAAAAATGGATGAAGCTCCCCCCGCTCTATCTGTCTCTTCGTTCACTTCATACAATTGAAATGTGCCGATTCAGCGCCTGTATTATATCGGTATCACTTCACTTTTATATCTCCAAAGAATTATATATTAGGAACTTCTAATGTTTCTAAGATTATATTGCAAATTACTGAATTGTATTTTTTGACTCTGTATTGTCGAAGAAATACTATCTCGAATTCTAAAATTCTTACGTTAGGAGAAAATTATAATGATTCTCAGTGCCAACGATATCCTTTTGTTATTTTAACCACAAAAATAGTCGAAAGAACTATATTTCTAATAAATATCATTATAATGTCAGTGTTAATATTCTTACGTAGTTACTGTTATTTTTGTGGCTAAAATAACAAAAGGATATTGTTGGCATTTTGTTGAAAAGTTTGTTGAAAATAACTAATTTTCTCTCAGTATATAAGCGTTAGATCTCCAAAAACCGGATTTCCCGTCGGAATATCAGAATATCTGTGAGCGGATAAAATGATCGGGGACGTATTAAAAATCAATAATATATTAATACCTCTAACAGAATCTAATCGGCATTACCGTCCTATTAATTTCGGTTCGTTATTGACAAATGCTCTGTCGAGATATTTGTTCGCTCGGTTATTTACCAACCCCGGCAATCCGCCATGAAAACCGAAACCAATCGTGATTAGTGCGTACAGCATTGCCGCAATGATTGCGAAAGGACGTTACGTGGAATTAATAAACGCACGATCGATGTATTTGTTTAAACACCGGTTTATTCATCCGTGCAAAATCTCGTTATCCACATCCCGATAGAATTCCTGCGCGCATTACAAACCGATACCGGCCGTGACTATCACTCTTTCGCGAAAACAAACCTGATCTTTACGACTGTTTGAAACTGTTGCGAAAGATAATATACACACGCGGTATTTCCGGGCTGAAACGAGCGCACCTGTACGTTTCCGAAGCCCAGAGAGAAACTGTTCCACGGAGATACAAAAAAACTTTCCTATTAATTGCAGAAATACGAAAGTACCTTCCTCGAGAATTATATTTAGCACCAAATCTCACGAAATCTGGCGCTTCTTTAATAAACCCGATGCCACAAACCTTCATTATTAGTTTGGACAGATTTCCCGCAAACATTTCACGTGAAAATAACGTAAGTGACAAATAATATAAGAGAGGAACGTATAAAATACAATCGGAAATGTCACGAAAAAACCGTTCTTCGACGGTGCTCACTCAACTAATCTAATTGTTAGATATTGGTTCTCAAATGAATTGCTGCGGTAGATCATTCGTCTAATACCGCTACTCGGGACATTTTTAGATGCGACTTCGATACGGATAATATCATTGACATACGTTCGGTGATACTTCCAACCGCGCATTATAGTAAGCCGTATCATCTTCAAATCACAAAGCTAATGGATGATAAATTCTGTGGGATCGTAGATCCTTTCAAAGCAGATCCAACGACTGGGACTGATACGATGAGTAATTAGAAGTATCCGTTGAGTTCTTGGCTCAACCACGTGCTGGATTTGTGCAGCTGGGACGATAATACACTATTAGTGCCGGCCATTATAATGTTGCATCGACGCGATGATTGTAAAACAAATCGCGGAATGGACGCTAAAAACGATTTCGCGAGCCGAGCACGTAACGAGCGTCGCGATGACGCCATGCGAACGGTCGGCCGGATGTATAATAGTCTTAATTAAAATGGCGGTCTAACGAACATCGCTAACTGCGGTAATCCGACGTGCCTCATTGGTAATCCTCCGACCATACCACCGAACACGAGTGTGTGGCGATAGAGCTTGCATACCAGGGTACGTGCTAGGATACGTGTCCGCCGTGTCTCGTCCTGCGCCACCATTTCCACATATGGCCGCCAAATTACGTGGGATTAAATACTTTTATAAATAAGCCCCTAATTAAGATTTTTGCACAAGAGAAATCCCCGTAAAGATTTATTAAAAACGAACGGGAACGAAGAACGAAGGTTTCGAGGTGAGTTTCACGTAAATGCGGGCTCCTAAGAATTATTCGCATCACATTTTTTGTTCATATACAGAAAAAAGTTTCTACGATAAATAATAAATAAAATGAGTAAAATGAGTCGAGTCTAAAAAGTGATACATAATTATACGCTTGCGAATCACCGAATGCGATGGTGGTATTTTTATCCATCTAAACCAATTTCAAATTTAAAAAGGTCGAAACAAGTCACTTTTAATAGTATTCGGTCGGTTAACGACGATTTTATTCCAATTATTTAATCATGATTATTATAGTTCAGTTTTATAACTTTTTTCACTGAAAACCAAGGAAACACTTCAAAATAAAACACTTCAGAATTGCTAAACCTAATATGACGAAATCATACATACAATATGATATAAAAATTTTTAAAAAGTAGTCAATTTCTTATTCAAAGAATCTTAAATCTCATCAGATGTGCATACATCTATATCGTGCGCTTTCAAACATGTTAAAATAGTGGACTTCCACGGAAGTTCAACCCAGAGACGTATTAGATTTTTTAAGGTAACCCCTTTGCCATGTTAGGTTTCAGATGGATAAAAATGGTACCACCTTATTCAGCGTAAGAAACGTAAGATTACATGTATAACTCACGTTACACTTTTTAGATCCATCGTTTTTTATCGTGGAAATAATTCCTCTAATAAATCACGAATTAAATTTTCATTAATAAGAAATCCACGAGTGAAGTCGATCCGACGCAAGTTCAATGTCTAACAAGAAAATCTCTCTGCTCAGAATCACCTCATCAAGCAGAAACGCCGTCAATAAATGATCAAAGCCAGGTACCGACAATATTCTGAAAGGACCGCATGCCGGAGGATTGTAGGATGATACGGTCGGCGTTATCAGTGGCGAAGGAGGAGACCCGTACTTAAGGTTGTTGCATCTTGCCTCCCGTCAGAAAGAACTCGTCATGTTCCCTCGTGCGCGACGCCGGTGAATTTTTTACGCTTAATTTCCCGGCAACACGTACGGTGGTAGTCTCACGCCGTGCCGGCGTGAAATCGACGAGACGTACGTGCTACGACGTGACGCGGTCGTAGCGCGCGTTGGCAGCGCAATACGTGGCTCGTTTCGCTCGTAAGCACGTTCCCGCTCTCCCGGCCGTCGCAGTCGATACGGGATCCGTGCGATACGTGAATTGTCCCGTTAATGACGCCGGCGGCGAGTTGTTTCGTGACTTTAGTTCATAAGTGGATGAGCATCGACCGGGAATAAGATTATTAGAAGTGCAGCCAAGCACGGTGTATTCCGAGATCCAATCTTAAGAGCTAAAATCGTCGTTGATTCGTTTCAAGATAAGATCCGTTTCATTGACCGCATGACACCTTTAAACGAACTGGAAATAATCTTGACCCTTTCAGTACTTCAGAATTAAACGATCCAAAATACTTGGGCCGTCGAATTGGGGGAAAGAAATAATTTATTGGAAAATCGGGAGCCGCTAAAATATTATATGTAAAAAAAAACATGAATATATGTAAGCGCCCATCGCGATAGTTGATAACTGTGAAGAGTTTTTGGAAAAAAGAAAATACAACCGTAATCACTGTGACACTCACCGTGTCGCGATAAGCGGGCAGGTAATGCTCGGGGAAGCCCAGGCTTCTGGGCTCCAAGGCGCACATTCGTACAATCTGAGCTCCCGTCCCGAAACTGCACCGAAGACACTACGCCATCCGCCGGTGCATCCACCGGCCAGACCAAATCCGCTACCGGCTCCTCGCGAAGTGCTCGCACTGCTTCCGGCCCCGTCCTCGCTGCTCTCGCTGCTGGCCCGTCCGTTCTGCAAAGTACACGTAGTATATCTTTTATATGAATATTCTATCCGGAACAAAAGCTCCGGGGAAGTGGACATGCTGCGAATTTTCGAGGTAAAATTCGGGATAAAAAGCCGAGAATCTGAGGTTGGGAAAGTGGAAAATTCCGCAAAGGGAGGAAAGACGATTGAATCGAAAAATGAGCGGAGGAGGAAGTAATGGCTGCTATTAATCATCCCGTGTGTGAGATATTGCTAATGATCGTGTGCGAAGACACTTCGACGATCGATGAAGTAAAGGAGGAGTCGAGTGGAAGAGTTAGAAGCCAATTTCATGGAGAAAGGCGGTATGTCATGGTCGTCCATTTCTCCGTTTTATTTCTGTAGCATGATGTCAAGTGAAACGTGACGTTCGGCTACAATTACATTATTGTGCAGCGTCTTGACGTTCGCCTCGTTCGTGACGTACATGAGAAGAGTGCGCCATCTTCTTATCTTGGACGGTGACACTCGTAAATTAAGGAGCTATCTTTGTGCAGAAATAAGAGAAGCCATCTGAGATCGAACCGTAAGGAAAGGAAAAACGATAGAAAGCTGAATCTTCGGCAGTAACCAAAAGGAGAGTAAACGTTATCAAGTATTAAACGTTGTTTTCGCGCGAAGAATAAAAGAAACACAAGTTGGCGATATTTTTAAAAATAGTGTGTTGACACGAGACGATTTTGTTCAAAAAACTTTCGGTCTTGTAACCGATGATGTGAAAGATGTGTAATGTTACATATTGTAGTTATAACTCATCATTTTGATCGTCGTATCTCTTTCCCTCCGGCAAGCAATTCTACATATTTTCAAAGTTTCATTAAAATCAGAACTTTCCAGTTCGTTCCCTTGTTAGTAGGATCGCAATCGCATTGAAGTCGTAGAGGAGCAACCTAAGAAGAGCACATTAATCTTAAACGACTTCCTGCCCCTTTCTCTTGGTGAAGGATCAAACTTCGTCCTCGACCCCCCTTCCCCTTCCCGCCATCCATAAAGCTCCGTTCGTAGGAAAAGTTCGCGTAAGTAGCGGCGTAAGGAGATACATCCCATGTACGAGGAGAGACTGGAAGTTCTGACGAAGTCGCTCTCGGTCGACGAACGACGTCAGATCGGAAAGTTTATCCGGCAGATTAAAAAACTCCACGCGACGACCGTCGAGCTAGTTCCAGCGTATTTTATATGAAAACAAAAATGTCGTCACACACGAACGCAGGCGAGCTTGTTTTACCGGAGTCTGAGAAGGCGGCCATCTCTCTCTCTCCCTCTCTAGGGGATTTCAGCCCTCTAATACCTCGGCCGTTAGAGGAAAATTCGAGGAGGAACGTTCGAAACTCGAAGTATTCGCGGCTTGCTCGAAATGAAGTCATATGGACTCGAGGAGGAGAACGGTCGGTGCTCGAAACGTTGGGAATTATAGGGTCGAAAAGAAATCGATAATTACGCGAAACAAAAGATCACGACGAGAGCGAGAACAAGAGAAAGGAAGAGAGACGCGGGAATTTCGGGGATCCAATGTCCCGGAATCTCGAAATTCGAGTATCGTTGCTTGCTCCTTTTGCGTTCGGTCACGTTTCAATGCTTCACAGACATCACAATCGTCGGCGCCTTATCGGCACGCTCTGCGACGCCGATTTTCTTCGCCGCGGCAACCGTGAAATCGAGCGAAAAGGCCAAGGAGAAGGGAGAGACGTCGCGCAATCTATGGCGAGGGTACCAATGTGGAATCAGGCGAAAAGAGAGAAATATTAAACGGCCGGAGAGCGAATGTCTAACGGCATTCGTGGCGGTAGAAGGGGGGAAGAGAGAGAGAGAGAGAGAGAAAGGTCGATCGACGAGGTCGGAAAAGTTCGGAAAGCGCGAACGACTCGAGAGGAAGGTTATCAAGCGGGAAGGAACGGCGACACCTCGTCCTTTTTCATTCCGCCTCCGCGGGGACGCCCTCGATTTGCATCGCCGGTGATTCCGTCGGAGATAATAAAGAAACGTCTTGACAGAAATTATTGACAAGCGGAGAGAGATAGCATTTTATCCCGAATAAAGGCAAATATTGAGTTAATTATGCAGCCACTCGGCCCTTCAACGGCTCACTAACGTAAAAAGTGTGACTAAAGAGAACTTATTGCGACCGAGCCGCCGGCAGCAGCCTCCTCTGTGAAGTTGACCCCACTTTTTAAAATTTTGAAAAAATGAGCAAAGTTCTAGCTACCCCCAAGAGTTCTTCTCTGATCGATTTTAGAAAAAATTCCGCCGATCAGAACACCATATGAAAGTACGAAAAAGGGTGGGAGAGGGCAACTTTTTATTGTATCCGAAATTTTCCAAATTTCAACGGGTGAATTGTTTTTTCGTTTGGTGTTCCGTTGAGAGTTCTAGTAGCTTCTCGAATAATTCCTGCTATTATTATTCTTACCAATCAACGCGCTGTGATCAAAAACTGAAAAGTTGCAGCGCTTCGGAGTTTCGATGTTCGAAATTTTTTAAAAAAAGAGACCATTTTTTCGGAACTTTGGCGTTCCGTTGAGGGTTCTGATAGTCCCCCGAAGAGTTCTATCGACTATCCTTAAGAATCGATGCGCTGAATTTTAAGGTAAAAAAGTTATGCCATTTTAAAATCGCACAATCGTAGAGTTGGTACTCTCGTATTCTCGTACTTTCATGTGGTGTTTTAGTCGCTTTAATCGACGGAACTCATTTTAAAATCGATTAAGAACTTTTAGAACTCCGGGAGGAGGGGCGAGCAGAATCCTGCTCGTTTTCTCAAATTTCCTAAAAGCTAGGCGAACTTTACAGAGGTTTCACTACCGAATCGAACGTAACCGGCCTTTGATTCGCGACTCGCTCTCTCGCTTTCTATACGAAACAAACGATAACGCGTGATATACGAGGCTTCACATCCTCCCCCGCTCGTGTATCTCGCGCTGAGGATATCTCTCGGCCGCGCTCGTATCTTCCAGCTCGTTCTTTCGTTTCCACACGCGCACACCTAGAGAAGTTCGTTACCTTTCGCTCCGCGTGCTTCTGTTACGTTTTTCTTCCTTTACTAGTTTTATTTCCGCACTCACTGTCCAAAATAACTGTCGCTGCTTACCCGCGATCCTCGCCCTTCGCTCCCTTCGAGCGCTCAGAAAATGTCCTGCGTATTGAGCGCCGTATTTTTGTTTACGAGCCACCATAATATAGGTGTAATCGCGGCGATATTTTCGCGAGCATTAATCCCGACTGTACATTTATCGAGGAGCCAAGGATTAGAGCAAGATTAAACGCGGGATATCTCTATCCACTCGCAGCTGAGAGAGCTCAGCGCGAGATGGAAGAGATCTCGTGTCCTAAATCATCTCGGCTAATTTCACCTAATCTTTATGCCGGCAGTAAAGTAAAATAACAATTCCTGGCTAGCGCGACGAATTAATAAGAAATCGCCAAGTTACTTCTCGCGAAGAACAAACGGTCCCACCCTGATCCCCACTCCAGGAGGTCGGTATTCATCAGTTTCACCCTACTGCAGATTCGACGGCGATCCCGGGGAATCGAGAAAAATCCCGCACTAAAGCGGGATTAATGTCGAAAACCCTCAGCGCCATTATTGCGAGCGGCGTATATAGCCCGCATTAAGCACGCGAATTCGGGCGCACGCCTGCAATGATGCGTCTTCGCAGTACAAAGCCCCCACGGTGATATATCGTCGTTATAACTTCAGAAGCAGTAACGTGATTTTAACCGGGGGACGAGCGCGCGATTGCACTTCCGTGTGTATGCAAATCCTAATTGCCGATAATTCCACGACCCAACCTCTCGTCCCTTCTTCTTGTAATTTAGGTGATTTCACGCTTCCGGTATTTTGTCCGCGAGATTGTCAAATTAGTTCTCCCTCTTTATTGATAAAATGTTAAAGAAACGGAATATATCTTGTTTCGTTTATATATGGAAGACAGCCGGTGTGAAATCCAATTTGCACAATGTTGCTTCGAGCTGCAACATATATTATACGACATTATGTAATATCGCATGTACATTTTTTAATTTTAATTCGAACGTAAAAAGAGTGACTATACGGTCTGCTCTACATCTGTGAATACACTCTCGAAAAGAAATATGATATCTTTCTTATTAGTTAACACAATTCTAAATGCAAAATGCGCGATAAACATGTTTCCGTCGCTCGCGAGCTTATCGATTCAGCCAACGCGAAAAGCTGTCTAATATCGGGCGCGGAGTCGGCGAAAACTACTCGCCCGATGACATATTTCCCGGCGTTTTCACGAAAGGAAAACGTAGCCTACCGTCGGCGGAAAATAACGGAGTCGTAAACACGCTCAAATGAGCGCAGCCAGTAAAACGTTCGCCAGCGTTCAAACTCAAATTGCGCGCGAACCGTGAGAGACGAGCGCGCTCGTAAATGTTGCGATCCTCTGAAATCGACTTAAAATGAGTCACTGGGACACGGCTACGATTTGGGGTTCCGGGCTTGTCGCAGCTGTTGTACAAACTGCGCTTGTGTTCGCGCGAACTTTCATTAGAGTTTTCGAGCCGGAGTGCCACCCGAGGCTGAAATTCAGATTTCGCCTCTTATCTCGGAAATTTGCCGAAGTTGGACAATCAACTGTGCAAACAGCGCGGGAAATTCGAAACGGAACGCGCGTACACAAAAATGTCACAGTTTTCCCGAGTCAGGCGGTTTGCACCCTCGATCATTGTCTTACGGTTCACTGAAAAGAGAGAAAATCCGACGTTGAGTCAACGCGTTGAATCGTCGTTTCCTTCTCTTGTGCGGGCGATATTAACGTTTACAACTATTCATCCCCGAAGCGCGGTAAAAAGCACGCCTCGCGTGAAAATAGCGGGCGAAATCAAAACGTAACGGGGGATAAAACGAACGCGCTCGCAGTTTCACGTCGGCGTGACTGCGAGGGACACGGCAGCTTTTACTGTACGTACCGCTCGTAGTTGTAACCATTATCCTGCGATGATGCGATCATCCTGTGTATCCGCCGTTACGTCCTTGCGACGCCGGCCTTAATGGAAAGCACATTAGGAGGTATATCTCTCATCTCGCACGAGGAGGGAGGGAGAGAACCATCCAGCCAGCGGTGTTAGCCAACCCGACAACGCTTCCGCGCAAGCGAGTGGAAACGTTACGATATCGTTCTTAAAGTCGTCTGTCCGCGTATTTACGGTGCCACCCCGGAATAGAGCGAAGGTACCTTTAAAGGGGAACTTACGGCCGGCAGAAAGTAGAAACGAGCTTCGTTTGTATCCTAGCGCGAAATTATTGCTGCCAACGTCGCAATATTCACTTATTAACTCTCCTCCCTCCTTCCCTCCCGCCGTCGGTCAGTTCGCTTTTAACTGAAATCTCGGCGCTCTGTGAATGAGCTTAAGGTTAAAACTTATTTTAAAGAGGCACAGCGTTTCTTTGGAAGCCCCGTCACACTCGAGAACGACTGGGAATAAGCTGCAATCATCTCGCCGAGATTAGAATCATCGAGAGGGAGACCTAACGAGAGATCATTCGAAGATGTTCCTGCGTAATTTGAAATATTTGACAAGTTATTTTAGCATTTATCTCGACATTTATCTCACAAATTTGAATGTTCTCCAGCCGAAGGTGCCGACTTCATCATCTTTTGTTCCTGTTATTTTCAAATCCCCTACCCTTTTTCTATTGCAAGTAAAACCAGAGTTTTGAAAAATATCGTCTCAGTGAAAAGACAAAATATTAATGTTTCATATACTCGCCTAGGAATTAGCCTCCCAAGTATTTAAAATTAAAAGCACACATCCGCAGATTGACTCCTATTAGTCCTTTATCGTTATTGTCGAATATCCTTAACAGTTTAAAATAGATATTTAATATCTTAAGCCACTACATTGAAAACTGCCACGTGAATCGACATAAATGCAACACGACATGGCAGCACAATTAAATTGGTAAAAATACAAAAATCGAAAAGCGCCGGGTTAAGTCCGCAGACGTGCATAATTGCGGGAAGTATTAGAACCGGTGACCTCGGAAGACTCCACCGCCAGGACATAACCGACGAATTAATTTTCCTTGGCAATTCAATTACGCCTTAATTGGGTACGACGAAAATGAGACCGCATTAAAATTGCAAGCGTCCAGACGGAGCCGGAAATTTTCCCGGGATTTTGCCTCGTTCGCTTTTCCGACTGAAATGACCCACGAATCCGGCTGCCGAATGTGTCGTCGGCATGTTTTCCGTCAAATTCGCGAATTTCAATGATCCGGAATAGATCCGAAATCCTTAACTTCGTTTTTCATTCGACTTTGCCAATCACAGCGCCACTAAGCCAGTTTGGGTTAAATTTATAACTTGATCGTATAATACGATCATTTTCACCATTAACGGTGATAAGGAGAGAGCACAGGATATGCGAAATGATAAGCATGAACCTCCCCCCCCCCCCCCCCCCCC
>NW_014555639.1:1996573-2128905 GCF_001313825.1 Dinoponera quadriceps
CCCCCCCTCCGAACATGTCTCCGTCGGAGGAACGCATCAACGTTTCGTCTTGAAGCCTGGTGGACCACGATAGCACGTATCCCATCGTTCACACAAACGCAAAAGTGCCAATCCCACATCCCGTGTCCCACCTACCCAAGTCGTTGTGTGGATACACTTGAACGAGTATTGACACACGAACGCACATGCACACTGACGCTGGCAAACGAACACGTACACGATCGTCTCTTGATCCGTCGTTCCAGCCGCAGTTTGCTTAGCATTGCTGATGCACTATCCACTTCCGCGCGGTGAGTGAGATGGATATCGCTGCGGAAGGGTGGAATATAGAGAGGGAGAAAGGGACAGAAAGGATGAGAGGAACGTTCGAGGGAAGGTTATAGATAGGGAACATCGGTGTCTGTGTTTGAGGACCGATAGTGGCTCGCGTTCTAATTAATAACGAGCTCCTCGATGCAGTCCGGAGGTTTGCAGGATGGACCGTGTGTGAAAGAGCTTTCAGGAATCGAGTGATCGAGGGTCGAAGAGTCGTTACTCTGTCAGGAAGAGCACTCGTTCAGGCGGAGAAAGGATCGCGAGCTGGAAACTTCGCTGTACTCTTTGCTATTTGCGAAGATTGTCGAAATCTAATTTACACATATGTGCGAAAATCCGTGGAAAGCTGAAGGATCTCGATTTGAATTCTATTACTTCGAATAATTTTTGTCATTTTTTAATAGACCTGAAACAGAGCTTCAGGTCATCGGGAATCACTAGTGAGTCATTAGTGCACAGAAAAAAATTTATATCAATTGAAAACACATATATATATATAAGAATTTTCTTATACATACATACGTAAGCAAGAGTATATAATTTTATATGGAGATAAATCTCTTTCTCTCTCTCTCTCTCTCTCTGTCTCTCTCTTGGCTCCTATACATGAAGAAATTCCATATAATACCACTAAAAGTATCATTCTTGTGATTCAAGAAAAATTTACTCATTATGATTTTCAGCTTTGGAATTGAATCAGTTAGTGAGTCTACACGGAAAGAAACTAACAGAGTCAAAAGCTGCAAATCATAATCAGTAAGTGGCATTCCGTGTGCTCTCGTCAGTAATAAATTATATTTATTTCTTCATCTTGACATCTTCTCGTGTAAGAATTGAAGTGCTTCAGTCACGATGTCAGAAGTTAGCAAACCTTTGCTGAATCGCCACGAAAGCTGATCGCCGATGCGATAGTGGCGCGCGATGTACGTGCGAATGCACACACAGGATTTGGGTATTTGCACACATAGACACACGAGTCTCTCGCGCCTCTTTCGGCCGTGAGAAACACAAGGATTGCGGAAAAGGGGGTTTGAGAGAGTTGAGATAGCGGTTAGCGGCGAGCTTCCCCTAGAAAGGCGCACCGAATAAATACCAGCGGCCGGACGGAATCGCCGATTGGCGGGCTTGAGCGATCGGAAAAGCCTGGCCCACTCGGAATACCTTTAACCCCACCGCACCCCTCTTCCACGACGATGCTGATTCCGCATTCCTCTCGCTAAGTTCTATTCTTCTTGACCCCTGAAACTGTTTCTAGTTAGCCGGGACGAAGGACTTTCGCAAGAGGGAGACGACATGGGGGTGGCGGAGCGAAGAAAGATCGCAGGGAGGACGGCGACAGGGGTAAGTTTATTGTCGCTCCTTACCGCGCGCTTAGAGAAGGAAATTGAGCCGTGAATGCGTACTGCAAACATTCGCACTTTTATCCTCGCGAGATATCTCGTCAATTCGAAATTACAGGGAAATATCCGGCGATACCGGCGCGCAACGGCGTGTGGTATTGTCGTTCTAATTTATCGCCGGGGATTAATGCTATCAGAAGCTGCGCGTGTCCGCCGTCACAAAAAGCGGACACGATGCAAAACCGGGGAAATATGGTGAATCGCGTCTCTCCAGAGATTTATCACGAATTTTCTCGCAGATTTCTGCAGCACAGCACCGTGATCTCCGGGATAAAGAATGGCGGCTTCGGTGTCGCTCGTCGCTCTACACGTGCCGGCAGAACCTTTTTATTTATCCGACCGCGCTTAATTTTACATTTGACCACGAACGGAAAGGGCATTACAAAGCGGCGCTTTATTATCCCGGGGGTTAATTGAACGGCGCTTTAAGTTTCGGCCAATTACGTTAACTTCAGGTTCGTGAAAAAATATGCAGGACTGCGTACGCGAGCAAGCGCGGCTTTACTGTGTGCTCGGATTAATTAAAATATACTTAAATGGCGTACCGTTAATTTTCGACGGCTAATTTAATGGCCGCTCGACCTCAGATTTAATCCAACGGCAACGCACTCGTCGGAAATGAGCGAGCGAATTACTCCGAAAATCGCCATCATGTTCATATTTCATATCTGTTTAAGAGATCCGACTACACAATATTCGGATTCTCGTTTCTCCATTGAAATATATTGCTCGAAACAATCGGGAAATAATTTGTTCAAACTCCCGTTAAGATGAATGTCCCAATTAGTGATGGTGTTCCAATTTATGACAATCTATCGCATCTGTTCTTCTTGATAAGTCAAATCATATCATATTAAGAAAATATAAAAAAATGTGTTTTTATTTAAAATCAGGGTTTCCACTGTACGAACCGCGACCCACTTTTTAAAACGGCAAACGTCCGTTATCCATTTAGTTTTAGTAGTTAAAAAAGCGGGAAGGGGGAGGATAAATTGATTATTTATTTATACTACTTTATTTATTTTACTTTACTACTCTTACTTTTTTATTTTTTATCAAATATAATTTGATAAATGTATTAATTCTAGGTACACAATTTTACAACGAATCCGTCCACACTGTTATGATACGTTGATACATTACGAAGATATGCAATAAGTTTGCATCCGGCTTAAGTTTGTAAAACTATACGAAATAGTAAAGTATAATTTAATGTTCTAAAATTGTTCGCGACCTATACTTTAGGAATTCCTGCTCTAAATTTTATATATTATCTGTTAAAACAAGTTCCAAATAAAATTAAAAGCTATAGTAAAAGAATATTGTAATTATAGGCGCGCTGCTAACAGTGACAGTTCGAATAATTACTCGCCGACATCTTAGAAACTGATTGTTAAAATAAAGCGTCTTTTTGGTATTTTTTGTAGCTATTTTTTAACTTTAAGCAGTTGAAATCGTACTGTCAAAGTTTAAAAACTAATTCGGACATTCACCTTATATTTAACAGGCATTTAAATTATCAAATATTCCCTCTTAATATTTAATATTTTTATTTAATTTACATTAATTTATATATATCCCATCTTTTAATATTTTTTCTTTATCTCTTAATTTGTAATAAGCTTATTTATAAATATTTTCGTTCTTGAAATTGATTGAAAATATACAATTGCTCGACGAAATGATTCATTCTATACAATTCTCTAATAGCTTCAATTAATGTAAAATGCATATCAGAACCGCGCCACAGCATGCGGAGCGTACGATTATCTATTTAGCTCACGATAAATTCTACTGTCGATTTTCTAAATTTTTCTCACAATGACAAGTTGTAACGTCACTTCAGCTGAAATTGTCGCTAAATTTAATAATTAATGGATATTCTTCCTTTTAAAAATTGAAATTCTCGTGAGATGAGAGCGTTTTGCTTTCTAATCTCGTCGGAAGAGTGCCGTGAAACTCGGCTCACGATCTTTTAAGATGCGACTTGCAAGTATATATGCTCGGCATATTGGAATTTATCGCGCACTCTTCGTTAAATCGTTAAGTGCTGTTAAAATGATCGCGAGAGCAGCGCAGTGAAGCGAGTGTAGGGCGATCAACGTCGAACAACGACTGGACGCTGCGGGGAGGTGGATGCAGGACGAAAACGGAGCCACGCAGAATTGGGGTGCAGCGGTGGGATTCATCGGCGGACCTGGATGGCTCGACGTCGTTGAATATCAATACGAAATGGCGAGTGTACAATTTGAACGCGCATAAAACATTATATTACGTAGTGCATATTTAGACGTAAATCGCATCGATTTCCGATGGGAAAATGCCGTCGTGTAAAGACTCACATACGTGTATTTTCAATCAACAGCTCTAAATTACTCGGAAAAGATTCAGGGGTCAGTAGTGTGCGGTAACGTGCGTCGGTAGTACCTAATTTTCAAGAAAAAAATTATGCGAAGCTTGCACACGGAAAAAAAGAAAGACGTTGAATCAATAAAAATCCCAACTGCACGCGTAATTGAAGTAAATCAATCTTCTTTGAATCAATAGCGATATCACTGAAACTAATATTTTAATTATTGAAACAATGCATAACAGTAATTTTAATGATGTTTGCCAATGAATAAGAAGATTTATTCCAATTACGCTGCTATTGGAAATTTTATTGATTTAACAGCATTTTTTCCCGTGCACAATGAGTATAAAACGCACCAGAACATCCTTTTCTTTTGTGTGACTCTGACTAATGGACTATTGCATAATAATATGCTGTTACATTTAACAAGTTATGCATTTTGACTTGTTGTCTATCGTTCGTGAATAATTTGACAATTACTGCTTTTATAACAGAATTATTATACGAGACTTCTTGCGATGCGCCTTTTATCAATATTTATATTGAATTCATGTCATCGTTATTATTGTTTGCGCTCGGCCCACTGAAAGCCGTTTAATTTCGCTAAAAACGCGACAGTTAAATACGTTTCTATCAAAGAGCCAAATACGGGATATAAGAACTGAGTAAACAGAAATTGCAGCATGATTGGGGACGAATTTATATCCAGGCCGGGCTGTGCGAAATAAAACGATCGCCCCCGACGTCTGTCCGATTTTCATGGAAATTATAATAGCTCGTCGCTACTCCTCCGAAAGTGTCGGATACCGAAATTCCATGAAAATTCGTTTATCGCAAGCGGGCAGACACGACACGACAAAATTAATCGACGCCATCAATGCACTTTGACGTGGAATTTTAACGCTCTTCGCACCCAATGTATTCCCATTATTTATTTCTCTCGAAAAGACCTTTTTTCCGGCATCGTGAGCGATCGCTAAATTGAGAAAGGAAGTCGTTACGGGTGACAAGTTAATTGCACTCTTCAAGGAGGATCTTGCCTCTCTCGCATAGAGAGCACTTTGAGTCTTTCGGAGTCCTCTCACTCACAATTTTGCGCGGATGTCATATCGCTTTTTTCTCTATAAGCGACTTTAAAGTTCGCCAATATTTCGTCATTTTCATAGTGACGTAAAATTGACGATCAATTTTTTTCTGAATAGTTAAAGTTGCCTGCATAAGTTGACAAAACTGTTATGCGTAGAAAAAAAGATAATTTTCACAAATTTTTTTATGTTATTTTGTTATTATAATATTTGTACAACACAATAAAATATAAGAAATAAAATATAAATAAAAATATTGTTTATGAATAAAAATATAATTTGTGTGATAATGTAACTTAAAGAGAAAATAAAATCTGGATAAGAACAGAAATGAAAACAATTATTTATAATTGTATAATTTAAAATAAAATGTACGAATACGTCATTTTGCCCGCACGTGATATATTATCTTACTCCATAATCACTATATTTATTTATCCAATTAAACAATAAATATTGCAATATGATAAATGAGAAATAATAATACGTTATTATATGCATGTTTAAATGTACTATACAGTATTTATCTCTATAATATTGTACATTTAAAAGGACAATAACATATTGGGGATTAATTAAATAAATCAAAATTAAGTAAAAACTAACTAATTAATAATGTTATTGTTATTAAAAAATTAATGGAGAAAGTGAAAATATTTACTGTAATTGTGTAATGTTTTATGAAAAAATATATATTTTAACAAAAAATTACATATATGGACTTAATACACATATATGAATTATATTATAATATTACATATATAGATGTATCCAAAATACATTTCTTATTATATTATCTATCATTGAGTCAAGTCAAATTATAATTTATTATTATTAAAAAACCTCTAATGTGAGAGTTTGGCTCGTTATTAGCTTAGGAAAATTAATAAATCGTCATCTTACCCGTTTCGCCGTCTCATCTCCTTTTCTCCTACATTATTTCTCAGAGACGCAGCAAATTGTATTTTCAGCTATTAGAAATTAATGAAGATTGAGAAACGATGATCTACTGTTGGGACACGAGACGGGGGAGAGGGGGTTGAGCCGCATTTGGGCTCGCTGTTTAAACCCGCGCAGAAACCGGTCATAAGTTTTATAACCTTGTGTGTGTCGCGGCTTCAATTTCATGTAATCCCCGAGTCCGCGTCGTGCCGTGAATCACGATTCGGGGAAACGCATAGTCCGCGTCACCGGGGCGCGCCAGTCAGGAAGATCGGTGTATCTTTCGCAGGATCGACACTTTATTGCGAGCCGTATATATACGAGATTAGGAAAGACGGCATTCCGCCATCCACCTATGCTCGGACTTTCCGGACGTTACTTCCGGCGGCGTCGCCGATTCAATATGTGAACTTGCGCCGGATTTATCGGCCTGCTTCCACCCCTCGAGCTTCGCCGACTCGTATTTGCGTCACGCCCCTTCTACAAATCGCCGAGCCGAGATATCGTGTTTCCTTACCCCGCGAAGAGGAAGAGACCTCCGAAACGTCCTTACCGATCGCGGAACCGACAATCGATTCCCACGGATGCGATGTTCGCCAAATTGTAAAACACGGCTGGTGCGAAAACGGGGAGTGTGTTGAGACGCATGTCCGGCGTTTAAAGAGAACAATGAGAGCGTTAAGTCAGGTCAGGTATGTAAATGCGTGGAAATTGTTCGCAGTCGCGGAGAAGAGCGTATTGTATCGTCGGATTTAGTCGCCGCGGTTATATCGCGAGGTACAATGGCTCCACCGAGGAATCGCGGAAGAATAGGTCTACAGATTTATACGTCGCGAGAGCCGTGTATATATATTATTATAGAGGCTACGTATGTGTGTGTGTGTGTATAAGCTCGCGTGCGATTAATAAGTAACCTATTTGCGCAAAAGTTTGGCGTCAATTCGCCGATAATTAATCGTAATTGTGATGGTAAGATAGGCTGAATGCGGAGTCCGATAATTACCGTGATACGAATTTACGCCCGGTAATTCCCGGTAACCATTACTAGTATAGTGGTAAAGTATATTCAGCAAACAAAAAGCACAGGCTTGTCAGATCAAAAGCTGCGAATGGCCCGGATGCCGATCGATCTTCGCGAGATAACCGCATAACTCTGCGCGCTGCGAATTTCGCGATTTTAAAAATAACCATCAACCGAATGATACGCATGGGATAAATTTCCACTCGAATTCCCTGCACGTGATACTTTATACGAGCTACCACCCCGGCACTGGTCAAGGATTAATTATTTTACTGGACTGCACGCTGTATCCTGCACGCGGTTTCTCCCCCTCCCTCTCTACTCCGTGAATGAGGCAGAGAGGGTGAGTGAAAGCGATGACGTTGATTCTTTCGAGAAGTCATCCTCTTAAGGCTTATCTACGATATTTAACGAGTAAGAGGGTCGATACACTCTGGCGCTAATAAAATCCTCCGAGTATCATCACGGATTATCCACGATGCCCCCGAAGAATGACTGGAGAAAGATTATTTCGTGAATTACGTTAGCAATGTTACTTCCATCTAAAAAGAGCTGAAAAGAGACAGAACAAAACTTGTTCAATGTTTAATCCATTAAACAAATCTTACAGTTGTCGTAATGTTTCTAAACCAAAAGATTTTAATGAAAAACTACTATGGTAGTAAGGACTAATATATACATACATTTCAGAATTATCGATTATTTTGTTTTGAGCGGTGTGAAGTTCATAATTTATAGTAATATTCGGAATACATATATTTAAATCGCTTTTTATTATTTACGCTATCTCTATTAGATCAACTAATGCACAAAAATAGCATTGATAAGAAAATGAAAATATCATATTTTCACATTTATAATATTATATATTTCTATCTCGTTAACGTTTGTTATTTAGATGGTAAAATGAATATATAAGTCAAATTTATGCATAGCCTTCTTGGTGCGCCACTGAAAATACGATACTAATTGGTAGTACATCTTTACTAAGCACGGTAGCAAACGTGGTAAGTTGCTGCTAAGTAAGGAAATTGGGACGATTCGATCGACCTGTATACGTTACACCGTGTATGCAGGAACTTCACAGTCCAACAGGTAGAGACAACTGCTATAATCGGCTAACATGCTTGACCAGCGAGAGGATCGAAAGCGTGTCGATAGCGGAACCGACCGAGAATCGATTGCGTTGCCAGCAGCAAATAAAATAAATCGACGATTTAAGCACGACGTGACGACACGCGCTATGAAGGACATTAAACACAATGGCAGGGCGTTACAGGTGACACGGGATGCAAACAGTAGGCACGCGCAAAGTGGGACCCGGCGATGTTATGGTCGACGTTTTTCACGGCGGTTTTGAGTATTTTTTACTGCATTTTTTGTTCCAGTTATGAAAACCCGGCCGATCGGCATGCTTGCAGCATTTCGCTGGCCCGGCGCTGTTCATAAAATGCAATATCCAGCTTTACGAGGCGGCCAGTGCGAACGGCCGCGCACCTAAATAATGATACAACTCGTTCAGCCGGTTGATCATGGCACGATGGGGAAATCCATAAACGTTGCTTCGCTTCGCTGGATTACCGGCGGCGGCGCTTAAATATCCCATCGGATCGTTAATTAAATGACACGCGCCGATCACAGGGTCATGGATCACCAATCGATAAATTCTACTCGGACGCGCGGCGATCGCCGGCGCGCTAATTAATGCGATGCCGAGCTATTCGCGCCGAGAGGCGGGCGGGCGAGCGTGCGTTCCGTTTCGCGACAGATTCGAACGATAGAGCACGCGATTTATGCGAGTGTAAATATCGGGAATACAATGGGGCCAATATTTGTCCAAGTTGCGATATGAAACGCGCGCGGTAATGTCGATATGTCAGGATTTCGCGCGGAAGGCGCGCGTTGAAGGGCCAGTCGAAACGATGAACATTTTTCAGAGAGCTCGCGCATCCGCCGGAATCATCGACCTTCCTTCCGTTAATATTTTATGTCTTGAGGAACTCTCAACTTTGGCACAATCGTCAAAGTCAATTTCTTCGAGCGTACTTTTATTCGAAGTATATCACTCTCATTAACAATGACGAGCTTAATTGTCTTTTTCAGTAATAGAAAATATAAAGAACAAGTTAGGTTTATCGTTGCATAACAATCCGACCGAATTTACTATTAAACGTCAATATTTCAGGCTTTAAAAAACTCTCAACAATTGCCAAAGCGAAGTTTCTACGATATATTTTTATTTTTAGCAAATCAGTTACATTGTCAATTAGGTTGATATTCGTGAAATTTCCTTACTTTTTCTGATGGAAAAAAACAGAGAACAGTTAAATTTAGGTTTCTCATTGCATAATAATCGCGGTCGAATTCACAGTTCAACGTCAATATTTCGTCTCAAAAACTATCCAAATCGTTCACACAACCGCTAAAGTGAAGTTTTATGGACGTATTTGAATTTTGAACAAAACATTTTTATTGCCATTGAGGCTGATATTCGTGAAATCTCACTGTCTTCCCCGGCGAAAGAAGACTGAAAGAATAACAAACGCCGAATTATATTGAAATGTTCAGTCGCACGATATAAATTACGATCGGGGTTTGCCGTTAAACGCGCTCGACAGATGACCGGTTTTAATCGAAGAACAATTCCGCGTCGACTATTTATTATTATTATAAAGCGCGTCGGGCAGAAATCGATTCTACTGAAAATTTTCAATCGAACGTCACCGTGGAAACCCGAGATCTGCCATTATCGTGACACGAAACTGGGCCGGATGAAGCTTTAACACCTAGTTACGCTACACGACCGATCAAATTGTGATTTCCATCAATCAGTGACTATTTATTGGCGAAATCAGCGTCGCGGGCAACGTCCGCTATCTCGAATTCGGAGCTTCCAATTAAATATCGCCACCGGCGAGGATCGCCGAGGTGCGACAGTTGATCTTTCCATCTTCCGGCCAGCGTCTCCGTGGACGTGTCACTCGCACGAGATCACACACAGCAGGTGAACGCGCGCAGGCCGGCGTCATCGATCTGCCGATCGTGTAACCGGGCGGGAATCGATAACTAATACGCGAAGCCCGCCACCGGATGTCGCCTTGTTGATAAAGGACCGCCCTACGAACGCCGGCGGCATCAAGGACGCCGCAGGAGGGCCGTAGGGCACGCCGGCTACCGGCACATAATTGATTGGCATTAGCGCGCCTGATTGCCGGTCGCCCTCCTCCAAAATCGTCCCGTGGGCTGCTTAAATACTGGCCGACGTCTCTCTGAGCCAGACGGCACGTATTTGAGCGGTCGCGACAGTAATCAGGCAATATGGTGCGCTCGCGAGATCCAAGGAAGCTCGATCGACGAGGGTTAGATCCGGGCTCGTCCGCTTTCCTATAACGTCGACATTGAATAATCCAATACCTGCGGGCCGGTCTATTGTCACACAGGACGTCTAACGCCCTCGCTTCCTCTCGCGCACACGTTGCTGGATATAAACTGAACCGTAAGATCTAACGATGTGTGTATATCTCGTACGCGGAGCCGAGGTCGGAAAAACGGGAAAATCAGAATTGACGTGTGCACACCGCAGCGTGTGTGCTCCCGCTGGGAAACGATCGACACCCGGTAAAACGTGGCCGCGCTCCTACGGGCGCTCCTTATCGATTGTCGAGAAAAAAAAATCGTTTTCAGCCACACCGATGGGACGGAACGAATAAATCGATAAACAAGATGAAAGAACCGCATCTGACGTAGATAAAGTTGCCCAGCGTAACTTTGAGAACAAGGCGGCAAATAGATTATCAATTGTAACGAGCTTAAAACTGTTAAACAAGAAGCTTCTTTGCTGGAAAAATTTCATTAAATGTGAATTGAATTGGAAAATTGTTATTCTCCGCCGAAACGGTGTGGGGAATTTTTCACCGGTGACTCAAACTGTTCAAGTACTCTGATACGATTATTGCGTGAACATTCAATCCTATTACACGGCAACGTTAATCCGGTTTAGTAACAATCGTAATTAGTGAGCTCTTGCATTTAATTGGAGCATATTTTTTAGATAGAAAAGGATATACCAATCGAATGCGAGAGTTCACTAACTACGATTGTCACAACCGGATTGCCGTGCAAATGTAATCTTGTTAAGATTAATATAAATACGATTAAATTAATAGAAATACTACCAAATGCCATATTGAGCCGGCGAACAGATCAATAAGAGAACCGCACCTGATGTAAATAAAATTGTCCGGCGTAACGTGCAACTTTGAGAACGAGGTGACAAATGGGATCGCGAGGTCCACATAAAGCGTAGATTATCAACTAAAACAAAGACTGTTAAATAGGAAGCTTGTTTGGTAGGGAAATTTTATCAAGTGTTTGCTGAATTTGAAACGTATTATTCTCCTCCGAAACGGCGTGAGGAATGTCTCATTAGCGACTCTAAATGTTCAAGTATCCTGACATGATTATCGCATGAACATTGTTAGCGTGAGATTAAGATGAACACGATTGAGGCTGCCGCATTGAGCTTGCGTAGCATCACACCCATGAGATGTCGAGCAGTTTCGGCTGAATGCTATGGTCAGACATAGAATTCCTCCGGTGGATGGTTCGGAAACTTCTCTCACCTGAAGACAATGTCTCCTCGCGAGCCAGCCGATATGCTGAAGCTGCTGCGGATCCGGAAGTGCTGAGGCCAGTCGTAACGCTTTCAAGGTGAGGGCTGCCAGCGCCGAGTGCAAAGCATTGAACCAGACATTCGCTTCTGTGTTGTCAGTGGTTCTCAGCCAACACTCGTGGACGCCGTCGGGCGAGTGTAGCTCCAGGATGCGTCCTTCTGCGGCAAAAAAATCGAAGGAGAATATAAAGACGACGTTCGACGAGACGAAGGCGGAGAGGAAGAAAGGACCGTTACAATTATCGTTTCTTAAAATCTCCGCGGATTCAATAGAGCGAACTGTCACGCCTCGATATACCTCCATTTCCGAAGGCGAATAATCGGCCGTAATCACCGCGATAACAACGCAAATATCTTTGCTGGAACCGTTTCTCGCGTTGCGCTATTTTCCATTGGCTTGGAAAATTGCCAGTTCGTTAACGTACGGGCGAAAAAACGTTCCCGCTCGTAATATGGTTCAATACCGTCGATCGCGCAGTCTTAAACGCTTCACCCTTCCGGAGCATACGGAAAATACCGACGTGATCTCATCCGCTCTTAAAAGTCGACGGAATTTGACAATCTTATCTTACGCCGAGAGAGCTATTACTGGAACATTTTCCCTCCATTTCTCTTTTTTTTCTTTCGTAACAAGAGAGGGTAGGTTCCGGCAATCACGTAACGAGAGGGCGGACGACAGCGCCTGGATTGAACTCGCCAGGTATCGTTCTTGATAGCTCATAAACCTTTCCCTGCGTTAACGTGAAAACTTTAATTCGCCTGACGTAAATCGCGCGGGATCGGTCACGAAGGTCCGGAATAAGTTTATAATCGTGGTATCGCGGGTTCTGGAGATTGTTTCACTCCTCGACATCCCACACAATTCGTCGGCGTGTACCACGCGCCCGGAGAACCTCGCAATTTCCTGTCTGGCCAGGCATACGAGATTTATTATGCTAATGGTAGACCTGTTTTCCAGCGCCAATAATTGGGCGATTGCAATTACAGCGTACTATCGATCCGCCATGTATATCGTGAGCATAACTTTTAGCGTATTGGCCCGATCAATTCGGGGCAATTGCTACCATATTTTAGTCACCAGGAAAGAAAAAATGATTAAGAATGTTTAAGCAATTTCCCACGTCACCAGGCGATAGAGGCGTTTTTGAAGAAGTAATCTTTCCGATCGTATCGAGCGAGATAAAGGTCGGTATCTTAATTGCCCATAGAGAATGTAAATTACGGCAATTTCCATATTCCATATAACATGTTGTAACGTTCCGATAAATTTGCTTCGTACTCCGTGCGGAAAGAGCAAAAGCCGGGCATTCGCGAGCCGACGCTGTTGCCATTTCCTCTCTCGCCCAGTGAGCTTAGATTCGCGTCAAATTCATCGGCATTTCGTACGGAAAGCATGCCCCAACGTGCTCTCGCTTCTTTTTTAGCCGATTCCATGTACGCATTCTAATCGCTCTCTATCGAGAACCCGTGCGGAAAGTTCCGGAAGCAGCAAACTCGCCTACGTGCGCGGAAAGGCGCGCGGCGGCCGTAAGAAAATATTGAATTTCCGATCAAAAGGAAATTACGCTCGAGTTAAAAGCCCCTTTATGTCATTCCCGTCTACCCGGCCTTTTCTGCCTAAAAAGAGGTGAACGAGACAAACACTGTTCCTGCAGGAAAGGGGACAGAAACATCGCTGGAAACGAAACGTGATGTCAAAATGATAGGATCACGTGATCGATGCTCTCTCTCTCTCTCTCTCTCTCTCTCTCTCTCTCTCTCTCTCTCTCTCTCTCTCTCTCTCTCTCTNCTCTCTCTCTCTCTCTCTCTCTCTCTCTCTCTCTCTCTTTCCCCCTCGTCTTTTATTGCGTGGAGGAATTTAATCGATCGCGTGTGCTCCGTTCAATTCTATAACGGTCAAGCGGAAAACAGCTCGCGAATTATAACTCTCTTTCCGAGAGAGCGATATCGAATTATGCAATTTCGCATTGGCGGTCAATCGTTTGCAACAATGTGTTCTCAATACGACGCCTAACCTTAAGGCGCGATTAACATTCTCGAAGTGCTCCTGAAACGTGTCTCACCTTCTGCGCGAATATTTCAACGCGGACGAAAATTAACTCGTTCCTCCCGGTTAGCGATCGCAGGACGTGACTCCGCGCGTTTTTCGCGCATTACCGCGCGCGACGATTTTCTCGCGGTTTTCCGGCTTTCGTTGCGTGCCTTCTCGCCGAAATGCACACTCTCGAAAGATCCGTGGAAAAATCGCTTGATTTGCAGCAACGGGCACCGCCGGTTAGAAGCGCAAAGGAGAGGAGTACGTAGAATGCGGGGAAGGAAGGATACAATTGTAGCAATGAAAGCTTTGTGCTCGCGGATATATTCCCGTCTGGAAATGATTCCGGCGCTATTCGGCCGCTATTTTCTTTAAAATTCCATCGAGGAATTGAGGAGAAATAATGCCGAATATTACGAAAGGACGCGACGCGATGCAAGAAAATGCATCCTTTGTATTGAATCGTCACTCCCCACTCGCATTTCCATATTTATCGATTCCCTCGGCTCTCCCTTCTCCGTTTCGAAATTTTTCGGACTTCCTCGCCCGAGCTCTCACGGAAGTGCTCTAACGTTGCACGAGCACGTTCTCACCCACCCGCACACCCCGCGAGGCCCGCGAAAAGGTCTCGGTTCTCAAGACGAGCCCTGCTTTTCATCGGCGAAAGTAAAATCGCCCGGATCCGCGAAAAATCTTCGAAGGTCTGATTCGTTCTAAAGAGCGGAAGGGCGAGGGTGGCGTTTAGGCAATAAAGAGCCGAAACGACAAAGGCAGCGAAAGGACGAAGAGGCGAGGCAGACGCGCACAGTTCCGCGCGACGGTGGCTCAAAGGAAATCGAAATGCGTTCGCGTCATTTCGTTACCTCGCTTTCCATCCTTTCCCATTTTTACCCCTCCCCCCTTTCCCGCGTTTTTCCCCTTAAGAGCGCGATTTCCCTTGAATGTAATTTTCCGGGCATCCGATCGACCGGATTTCGCTTTCGTTTCTTGTTTTGCGCTTCGTCTGCTTCCGCGAGTTTTCCTCCGGTTTGCTCGTCAAGACGCGCGAGCGAAGACCAGGACGAGAACGGAAGCGATTCTGAGGGAGGACTTCTGTTTTATCATCTCCACATAAATATAGAGCACACGGGTTTGCGTTCGCGTGCGCCGAAATTCATTTCTATCGAATGGACGCTTCTCTTACAAACTTCAAAAGTAAGAAATAAACGAACAATTTGTGCAGATAAAGATATCACCTAAAAATCGGTAAAATCACTTGCATAGATAGGAGAGATAAACCGCCTGAAAGTCGGATAAAAGTGTCATCTAAAAATCGTAATTTTTTGTGCCCAACCGACATAGAAGAAATCTTCGTATTCTCTCAAATGTCATGTTAAGTCTCTGATACATTAAGTTACCATGAAATTCGCGGAATGTGGGAGATGTGCGCGAAGGTAATACGCAGACGATAATCCACGTTGATCCAATGTTTTATTATCGTTCATTCGATTTCATGCGGCGTTAATAACCGTGGCGCAGCACATAACGTCATAACGTCATCACGTGATACGAAGTAATATGCGCGACCGTGCCCAGTTACATTCTATAACGTTCAATCAACGGAATCCTACGTACTTATTAACGGCATTATCGCGGAATGGCGCGTTCCTATTAATTATATTATCGCACCAAATAATTATCGACGTAATCGTCGAGTGCGCGCGCGCCATAACACCCATAATGTTACGGACTCCTATCACACATTGTCAATCATTCTATTTATCTATCGTATCTGCGTGCATACAATATCGATCCTGCGAGAACGCTCATTATCTTACGTGCCAAAACGTGGATGAAAGTCGAACTAAATCCGCTCTCCCGATGATTATCGCAAATTGAATCACTCATATCGAAGCATAAAGAGAGAGAGAGAGAGAGAGAGAGAGAGATAAAAAATCACAATTCAAATCTCTTCTAACGGGGGCTTAATTCTCCTTCACCTCGATTTTAACGTCCCCGTATTCTTTGTTTTAACGCACATCCGTCATCAAAAATTCAGCCGGGCCCCAGACAAGTCTACGGAGACACGGTTCCGCTTGCTTCAGCTCCCCGGTGGAGGAACTTCGATTCTCCCTGGAAAGAAAAGGATATCCATCGCTTTAAAGTTTGATGGGACATCCGGGAGTGGGTAGGACGCCGCCAACGTCACCGACAACGACGAAGGCGCGCTGCAGCAGACTGTTCCGGAGCTCTCTTTATGTGCGCTTAATGCATTTTTGAAGGTTGGAATATCATAAAGACGAGCCTGTAATAAACTGTGCGACGGTGGCGGCTTTGGCGTAAACTCAGCCGGCGATAACCATCCTGCCTCATCCGGCAGGTCCGCTTCTTCAGCGTCTCGCGTGCTTCTGCGTCTACATACCGGAGATGGGTGAGAGAGAGAGTAGGAGAGGAGGGGGAGAGGAAAGGAGGTGTTCCGAAGACAAGGGGATGGCTGTAGGGGAGGGTGACTGCTGGCTGCTGGTTATAAAGGAGAGTATCCAGAAGGGGATTTTCAAGAGGACGAGCGAGATGTTAACAGCCAGACAGCATTGTCGTCGAGCCACACCCGCGTTTTCTAATCAGAGGTGCTCATTCTGCCGTGAATCCTCCCGGTTTATCCCCCATGACGCTCGGGAATGAGTAATCAAAGATATTAAAATGCTCCGTGCGCGCTCTCTGTCTGTTATCCCTTCGAAAAGAAAAAAGAAATTGAAATGCACGTACGAGTAGCGCGGGTTTAACGCGACAACCGGTATTACGATGCCGCGTAGCCGGCGGTTTTGTGTATTTTGTAATAATTTACACACTCCGTTTCTCCCACGACTGTTGTCGAGAATTGGTTTCGCTTAGCTCGAACTTCGCATCTTTCCCCGGACTTTCGATCTAACTGAAGTTTGAAATTTTTTCCGATAATCTTCTCGTTATGGTTGAGCCTCATGACGGGTACGCGCTAAATCGTTCCGTTAACCGTGTCGTAAAAGGAGACCGTGATTCTATCTTTACATAACAGACGATGAAACACCATAATAATGAGCGATCTTCAGGTTGCTGAAAATGATGAGGATGAAATCTCCCTGGGAGAATTCTGCTTCCTTCCGATCAAATATTTGAACTCGATATTTGAGCGATCATCTTGTTCGTAATTTTTCCGGCTCCTCCTTGTTGCGTTTCAGAGCGTTAATATCCCACACATTTCCGGACCGTGAAAATATTCGAGCTTCACGGGCCGCAGTGTGTGAACGAAACAGGGGAACTTATAGCGCGAATCGAGTCTGGAACGGTTACATCTTAACGCCCGCGCGCGAGCTACTTCCCTGCGATTATTCATTAAGAGAGACAACGGCGACGCGTATTACATCACCGTGTAATACCGGGGCGACACGACGGGAGCGAGTTACAGCGCGAATCCAACCACTACGTCGGCACCGGCTGGTGTTTCCTTCTCTTCACGGTTGAAGAGGCGCGCCGATGCGGCTTCTTCAGGGTGAAACTGCGTCAGACAAGCTACATACGATTCCTTATGCCGTTTGCATTTAAGACGACACAAACGATCCCGGAAAAGCGGAATAACGACGACGACGACCACGATGATCCGCTTCCTGAAGTTCCTGCCGCGGGAACAATCGGCCGAAACGGCGGAACTTAGATTGCGAGAGCAAGCTGATGTCACGGAAATTGAACTCCTGAAGAAGGATGCATATCCTGGGAGCGCCGCGAGCGTGTAATCGGTGTCGCGCGGATTCCGTTAATTAGAAGGGAACTGATAATGTTTCGCGACAAACAGGGAATTAATTATGAAAGAGAGTTTGTGTCGCGTGTGCGCGCCAGATACAAAATTCAATTGACAAACTTCCAAGGGCCGTGAACCAGGGAGAGAGAGAACAGAACGGCGTGTTTTAATATGGGTGCACGTGCCCGAAAAGCCGTAATTTGAGCAATGCGATTTAACGCGTTTCCAGTAATGGAGGAATCGCGAAGAGATTATAATTGTGTGTATTACCGCTGAAATTAACGATAGTAGAGTCGCTAATCCCGTATATTCTTCGGGTGAAATTCCACGGTCTCCGGGATACCAAAAGGTTGTTTTCAAGGGAGAAAGAAGTAGCTTCTGCAGGTAAAAGTTAATTCATATAATGTAGACATATATAAAAGAACAGAAATTTAATTAATTTAGCTCATTCTGTTCATCCACTGCACCTAGTTTTTAGCTCCCACAACTGAAAACTAGGTCTGTCCGTATGGAAATTTTCCGTACATTCCCAAGTATTGCAACGTTGGGCAGAGAAAATGGAATCTATTTGGGTCCATTCCCATTAAAAATCGCACTTTTGATATGTTACACTTCTAATCTTCGTTGATTTTCCAGCCAGAACTTATTATTTCTTTGATAAATCTAAACAGATTCCAATCAGATTCCAGAACATTGTCTATGTGGTTAATAATAAATAACTAAATTTCAGTTGTATTATATAGACAGCTAATTCCTTTCCTCCGTGTTGCTTGTGAAGATAAGTATGCAAGATTAAAAATTATTAAAGTTAAAAAAATCCAATTTTCCAGAAACCTCATTTATGTCTTCCTCTACACGGTATCTTCAAGATTAAAATTATTAATGTACAATACCATAGCGCTCTAATTGAGAATGATTGCTATACTTTCACCCGTTTGCTCATTTCGCAATATCAACGACATCGCTGAGTGATCCGAAAGGGTTAAAACAACTCTTACCGCGTAAACCTAAGCGAGGTTTGCTTAATCCCGGCGCGGTGGTCGTTCTTGGTAAACCTCTTCGCCTTTCTGGCGATGATGACACCGTTTAATTAGGATAGTCCGTGGTAATTAAGGGGATTACCAGCGTCAGAAAAGCTTTGGGATATTCCGCGCAGCACAGTCTCCGTTTCCGATTTCGAGTCTTCACCGTTTCTCCCCCGAGTCCTGGAACTCTTTTCTCACACAGGCGTCGCGATCCTGCCTTTGACACTTTTTTCAGATTTATGAAGTACCGTCCATCCCTCCCTCATGGTTCTTCCACTCTCTTTCTCTCTCTCTTCTTGAATTTTTTATGTTCATCGAATATTCGTGAAAATTACATATGGGTGAAGTATCCTGAGTCGAAACTTTGGCCCGATATTAAACCTTTAAATCTACAACATAATGCATGGAAGAAAAAGAATGAGCTGTTTATATAATACAACTGAAATGTAGTTACCAGACTTAGTTTTTCGTTGTAAGAGCTAAAAACTAAGTACAGGAACAGAAAAAATTAGCTAAATTAATGAAATTTTAGTTTTATTATACATGGGAAAAAAATAGTCTTATAAATCAATGATAGATATTCTCATATATTTAAGCAAGAATATTATAATCTATCATTGATTTAGGACTATTTTTTTCTGTGTATGGACAGCGTTAATTTTTACCTATGGGAGTTAGTTTTTAAAAGATAGCGAAATAGGGTCAATTTCAATAATATAATCTCCTCTTTGGACCTGATAAAATCTTGACTTTCTGTTTTCGCGTCATTATTTTAATGTCGAAATAGGTTGCTGAAGGTAGCATTAAAATTCAATCCGTGGAATTGGAAGAAGTTAAAAAGTGTCAGTATCGTTAAGGCAAGTTTTTATCAGTTTATAGGCCGTCTAAGTAGGCGCAAACTATCTTTAAGAGCGTCAGAACAGCATCCAAATTTCAACACGATATTACAAGCGATTCTTCTTCGCCGAGCTTTCCGTGGGATTCGTCCGAGTTATTCGGCGCGTTTACATTAGAAGTGGGCATCCAATTTAATAGACACCAAAATGGCACGAAACTCATCTCGCCGCGTCACGTAACTCCGACACGCGCTGGTACCTGAATTTTTCCGAGGAATTAATTTTGAGCAACGCGTCGGCATTTGTAACTCGCGAGGCGAAAATGCGCATTAGCATAACTCCGCGAATCTCCGTCGCGCTGTGAAGTGCATTCGCGCGGCTCAGTAAGCCAAACGTAGGATCGCGCTTTGTTCAGCCTGCCGCCATTGCCGCGCACTTAATTTCCGCAGCGGGCCGCTCGTAAACTTCTAATTAACCCAAACTGATAAAATAATGGGACTGTATTGGCGCGCGCGCCGTTTATATTGATCGCGGAAGATAGCGGGGAAGACGCCTTTGATGACGGCCGAGATAACAATAACGATCCAACGGCCGGGATAATTAATTTCCCCGCCGAGACTGCCGCTTTCGCACTGCTGCGCGGAAATTTCAATGCGTGATAGGATGACGACCAATCGTTTCAATTTTCGCGGAACTTTCCTGATTTTCGGTTTTTAAGGGGGACGTCACTTATCCCGATTTTTTACTTAACGAAAAGTAAATAATACAAATTATAATAATAAATTTTATTATCTTCCTCTGCTCCTTGAAATAATGTTTCCTTTATTAACACTTGGCTAGTAAATCAGACATTAAAGTAGATAAAAACAGTAAAGAACAGAAAGAATAAAAAAAACATATCTATAAGGACGAGTTGGACTTTGGGGTCGTATAGCAACGGCGATGGTCTGTACGTTGTAGCCTGAACGTGTATCTATTGAATGCTGCGACTAACGGAGGGTTAAACTGCGAACGCCGTCAATAGGCGTCGGATGAAAGGTCCGTGTACGAACAGCATCTAAAGGCGTCCGATGCTAACGCTCTCTGTACTACTTTAGTTTCTATTTAATTATACAAATTTTAGCTTCTCTTATTGAAGGTATCTAATTTTCTAAACATATAATTATATATTTTATATTCCGTTGATACATTTATCTTATTTTTTTTTAAGTCACGATTTTTTTTATTGCACCCAAATTTTTTAAGATCAATATCCTGGCTGATCAAGAGTTAGCTATCCTACCGCAAGGCGGAGGGACGCGATCCAGATGACAAGGATCTTTTTGTCTTTCGCGAGGAGGAATCTATTATCAAGGATCACCGGGCTCATGTATAATGCAATCCAAATTGTCAACTGTTCCGGACATTTCGCTATAACTTATTCATCGGGCACTGTCACATTAATTAACTCACTTATCCGACGCTTCGTCTCAAAATCTCGGTGGTTTCAGCACTGTCGTCACAAAGACATCACCGGGATGCAAAAGCGTACCTGTAACGACGACGCGAACACGTGAAATAAAACACGACACATCGCAGGGCGTGAAGAATAAGAACGAGCGACCGCGGAAGAGGGACGAAATGCTAGAGAAAGCGGTGAAAGAAGAAGAAGAAGAAAAGAGCTTTTCTAAAGGGAGGGGTAAGGTGGGGTTGGCCGGCGTGAGACGGGAAACAGTAAAAATTTGCATCACAATCGCGGATAGAAATAATTACGCGAGAAGCGAGCGCAAATGGAAGGGGTGGCGCAGATGCGAATGCAGATGCAAGAGAGAGGTGAAAGACGCGCAGAAAGGGAGACGGAGAAATGGCTAGTCGGAAATACGACTAGAAATTCAGATACCGGTGGCAACCGAGGAAGTAAAAAGGCCAGCAAGGAGGAAGAAAAGGAGTGGAACCTCTCTCTCTCTTTCTTTTTCTCTTTCTTCCTGTTTACACGGAAAGCAGGAAAAAATGAAGGAGCAAGGGGACGTTTCGAAACATCGCACACCGGAAGTGGACGCTCCGATGCTGCAACGGCAAAATAAACAGCTGTCGTCCGCGCGGATAAATCAAACAACGCAATGGGGAAGCCGCTGAACGGATGTGAGTTAAAATACAACGTAGTCTCAACGGAAAGCTACAATCTGACGTACACCGGTTACTCAATGTTTATTTACGAGGATTCTCTGCGATCTTTAACCGTGCACATATATATCTATAAGATCCAGAATCGTATCAAATAATTAACTACGATTACACCATTGAAACATAGGGGACACATTTTGACTGTTTTACTGAAATGTAAATTATTCTAAAAATTATTATTACTTTTTAACTTGATCAATGTGATTAGATACGCTATTAAAATATCTATGATATAGCATAAGCATTTTAATTTTCCTTTCATCTTTCGAGATATTCAACAAAATTAAAAGGGGAGATCAAGTGTCCCCAGGTTCCCCTACGATGGTGTTAACTTTCGTGCGCGTCACAAAGATAATTCAAACACAAACGTAATTCCTTTAGGAAATCCGCAAGCCGCACTGTTTACATTAGCGAGGTACACACTTTTCCCGGATTCGCGGAGTGTAACGTGTTTACTCGGTTGGCCGGAAAAAAGTGGAGAACATAACACCTTTCGTGACCGCTCAAGCTGCGGGACTTGGGACGAGTCTTGGGAATGAAGACGTTGCCTAAATCCGGCTGGAGAGCACGGTTCGGAGCAGACATCGCTGTCGATGTCTGACTGTGCGCTTTTACGAGAGCCTTCGGGTACTAACGTGACTTACCTCCTGAAGACAGCATCAGGCGTTTCCATCCGATTTATTTTCGGGTGCTCTCAAAGTTTCATGTTTTTACGTACGATCGAGAATTGAGAATAGAAATATCTTTTTCAGATGTTTATTAACATTTCCCTCTATATGGAATATCTGGCGTGCGTATGAAATAATTAAATATATAATTACAATGTAGAAACTATATATTTCCAAATGTTCCAACTTTAGGCTTTTAACTTGCTGAATTATAGGAAAATGTATTATATACACAGGAAGTTCCAAATAATTCAGCGAAAGCATTTGCCCTGCTGCACGTTTAATGGCAGTCATATTCTACGTTACACAGTCGAATGTATTTTATTAACATTTCAAAGCAATATATACGTTCATGTAGTTAAATCTGAAGTCATGTATCTCCATACGAGGAGCTATTATCCTCGAGATCTGCGGAATACTGCGAGATAACGGCGAGGAGGATAATGTAAGCCAACTGAATTTATTTCGCCGCAGAATTACGTTCCTTGATATAATTATAGAACGCCAAGAAATTAATTCCAGCTCACAGTATTTCCGATTGGGATCAATATGAATTGTAGGAATACTCTCGCATGAAATGTAAATTATAAATGGAGAGAGTACATCTGTGGTAATAATCTTAAAAAGAAAAATTATCAATTTATTCTGTCATTGTAGGGACTATACATTTTTTATTTTTTTCAATGTCAATTTATTTTTACTTACTATTCGAATTGATCTTCTTAATTTATAGCTTATGAAAGTCCCAATATTTAATTAATACTTTTGCCGCTCGTATGTATACAGACCGTTTCTTACTTCGGGACATTTAATACATTGTGCTGAAGTTTCGATGATTTCTTCCAATCTACATTGTATATGATATTTCCGATATCCGGCCGTGCGAAAATTCAAAGCACCCGCCAACAGTATGGCAGTGATAACGCGCGAAAACCGATATCGCTCTGCGGCGGACCGTTCGCTGACCCGGCCGATATTATCATCGGTGCATCGTGGTGCACGTGAAGTTTGTTTGATTTGTTTCGCGTGCGCGAAATTATCGGAATGCGTATGACTGCAAACCAGTCCGAATGTCGATAAAGCAACGTCTACGTGACCAGTTTTGTTTCGTCACTGTGAAAGTCGATCAAAAGGTTTCGAGTTTCATATCTCTCGCAATTTTAAAATACTTTAAACGAATTCGCAAACAAGTAACTCACATAATGAGAGAGTGAACAAATAAGCCCTTTAGTTTTTTTAATCTTTAGCTTTTTAATGGATGATTTTAAAGCTCCAGAGCAGTAATGTGTTCTTGGGAAAATTAGGCCCTCGGGTACTTTCCAGACTCTTCTCAAAGGGATTTCTGGGATATTAAAATGTAAGTAAAGAGAGAGAGAGAGAGAGAGAGATTCTCAAATATCTAGAGATCTTAGAACGTTAAACTACAAATTCCAAGAATATGATCGGATTATATATGAAACTTGTGCTTTGGAAAAACATATAAGGCTCATATCTACAATATCTTACATTATGACATTTTTCCATTTTGACTGCTCGAAAAATAAATTATTTCACATTGTTAAATATATTTAATTCTAATAAATATGAATAACGTAAGAACACCGAAACGCGCGCAAATAATACGACATAACTTGCATTTCCGCGTCAAATAAAATTATCTTGTTGGGGGAAATAATGCGGGAATTAATTCGCATTAATTTGACATCGGAACAGTTTGAAACACTTTTTCCAATACTGTTTTTACAAAGTCCCTCTGTGCGATCCAATTTGGCTGGTTGACAGAATAGCAATTTGCCGTGATATATCTATTTCATAATATTCACGACACGGTTTTTCCGCGGCCGCGATAATTTAGTTTTGCACCGTTGGACTACAAAAAAGCCATCTCCGGCTGGCAAATAAAGCGCACGAGCATGGAATACAACAATGGCCGCGTTGCACAATGAAAACTGCCGCTATTCGCCTTCCTCTTCCTCGCTAAAACGTTCGGCTTACAAAGAATCCTGGACCACAGTTGCTTTCTATATTTGCAAATCTCTGCATAACTGCCGAATAAATTACATACCTCTCGTCTAATATCTTTCAAAGTCGTGTTACCTTAATATGCGTGACAGACACGCTTGCAAGTGAAAAACGTGTCAAACGGAATGAAAGACACTCCATTTGGATCTACTTGAGTCGAGATTTTAACCTTATGTTAAGTCTTTAATTCTATAAAATAGTAAGAGCCAAGAGAAAGGTTCAATTGCAAATTTTAATAATTTACTCAACTGACAAGAGATGAAAACTCAGCGATAAGAAGCGATATCTCTGTTACCGTGACTGAAAATATTCGTGTGAACATCCAGCTGCGTTACAACTCGGTAGAACGCAGATCGCTGAGAACAATTTACTGACTAAGAACTTCCTACAGGAATTTTTCTGTTTTTATAACCGAATTTTCGTCTGGTCCCCGCGTAACGGAAAATTTAGTTACACCAACGGAATTGTTTTTCCTTTTGTGTAGGTTCCTATTAGTCCGTATAAGCTATGCGAATAGATGCAAAGTTAAGAACGCCAAAGTAGCATCGCGACTTCGCATCAGTACCTCGAAATTATCGCTGCGATGAACGATTGCAAAATATATTTCTTAGCCAAACTAGCATGCAGATTGCTTTTATAATCGCGGTATAGACAGGATGCACTTTGCAGGCACTTACAGCGGCGCTTTATTCGAGAACATCGCGTGGAATTAACTGCACGGAGAAATCTTATTAAAATCCATATAGAAAGCTCGCCGGCGCACACTAGAAAATGGGCGGGTGTGGATGACCATAGGTGTTTTAATCGAATTACAGTAAGTGGGACGGTATGGCATTACGCAGTCATGTGTGACTCGTCGCGCTAATGGAGAGTAGAAGCTTAGGGTGACCCTAGAGAATAATGGTGACTAAGCGCTACTGGTGACTATTGATTGGACATAATCCATCCGCGTGAGACGAGCGAATCGGGTTTAAAAGAATTATCGAGCGCGAAGGATGCCTTACGTCTCCTCCGATGTCGTTTAAATCTCGAGGAAAATTATTTGCCAACGATCGATTAAACGAGAGAATGTATTAACTTGACAAATATATTACGAGTAAAAGCTAAATATTAGGAATAATCACGAAGGGGATTTCCCGAAAGGATCGACGCTCTCTGCATCCTCCGCTCGACCGCGAAACGAAGCAGATCTGGAGTAATATAATGCAGTAAAACAATTAACCCATGACCGGAGGATGGGCAGTAATTTAGATCGGATATTGCGTACGAAGAATTCGTGCGGGAATTCGCGGCGTGCGTAGCGTTTAATTGATTGTTGTTTTCCAATACGTAATTTGCGATACAGGGTGAAGAAGATCTGAAAAAATATAGTTCTCAACTGTGTATGCTGAACTCTCATCGCGATTAAGAAAGAAGCGGTTCTACATTTTTGCTTCGCAGAGCTAATCTCTAAATATCTTCCGTCACGATATTCGTAACGTCGGTTAGAAGAGTTAAAAGAAGATCTGGAAAGAAGTATAGTTCTCTCTACATGTGCCGAAGTTATCAAGAAGAAACTGATTTTACACTCTTGCGTCTTCGGTTCAGCAGAGCTGATTTCTAAATATTTTTCGTCGCGATATTAAAGGAGGCGGGGAAGGAGGCAGTCGTCGGACAAGTAAGTTGTCAAAGAGAACAGCGGAAAAGCTTTGAACTTTGCTCGTCGCGATCCGATACGAGCGGACAGGAGCGCGAGTAACGAGCGCATTGACAAAATATTTACCTTTGCCCCCGACGACGACGACGGAACGAATGGGGGTGCGCGAAAAAAGCATCGCGATGCTCCGCTCGTATTTCAACGTAAACCGCCGGTGCGTTTGATACGCAAATTCGCGTACTTTCAAATGCCCGGCGTATCGATCGGCGCCCTATCGAGCTCCTTTGAGGGCGAACGGGGGTAAACGTCGGAAACTTTACTCTCTCCCCTTTTCCTCGCGCGAGCTTCCGCCGATAAAACCGGCTTACGCTAAACATTTCCGCCGAGGAATCACTTCGTCTTTCCGCTTTTTTTTTACGATCGCGCGCGCGCGCGCGCAAGAGAGAGAGAGAGATTGAAATCGCGATCGATGGCACGGAAGCTGCATAGACGATGATGGATCTCGTTACTAGGAAATAACCTGACCCGGTCTAATGTGAGACGCGCAGCTATTTCGCGTCGAAAATTATTAATGTTAGAAAAATGTTAATGTAAACGATACTGAATAATTAAGGAATTCGTGTTATATCTCGGTCCCCTTTCGTCGCACATATATGAATAGGTTTTCCATTTTTTAATCAGAAAGTAATCATTCGTTAATCTCCGTCTTTGAATATTTATAACTGTCTTACTTAAAAGATAATTAATTTTTACAATATGTTCTTGATAACTTATTAATTTTTAAACGTCTCTATCGGAGGCAACATTTTAAATTCAAGTCTTCAAGTGAAGGAAACGGCGGTAACTTCATTATTTGTGCACGAAAGAAGCACAATAGAACACTTCGAACACTTAATGCAGAACTGAATTAGACTGAAATTACATCTCGTATATAAAGATTATCCTCTGAACTGCTCTTGTACTGCTTTAATTCTATTATAAATTGTACCGATAATCCTTTGTTTAAAATATACATAAAACGAGAGGAGACGTTTAAGTTTCTTTATTCCGCTATCAATATATATCTCCTTTAACCGGTACAAAAGAGAGCTTTTTCCCTTTCCTGACTCGATAAAAAAAAGAAGCAGATGAACAATCTCCGCTGAAACCTCGTCCCACGAGTCGCGCAAGGTTTCCGCACGGTCGTCGGGACATCGATTACACTTCCTGGCAAACAGTTCTCGCCGCAATAACGTCGTCTTCCGAAAACTCGCGTTAGCATTTCCGATCGAGTTTCCGCGCCAGATGTCAAAGGAAGTACTGAGCCATCCTCTCCCCTTTCTCTCCTCCTCTTCCAATCCCAGAGGAAGTCAATTGGAATCGGCCCCGGGGGTGCACATGACATCGGGGTGGCATTTCGAAGATAATTAGGTGTGCCAGCTAATAACGGGACGCGAGCGAGCGCGGAAAACAATACTGGATGTCGTCGTGTTTATGGAAATTCATGTTAGGTCGGATGGCGCGTTAGGGTCGAGATAACGCTTGCAAATCGCATTACATCGAGCTCCACACCAGTCACTCCGCGCACGCTTGTTCGTGTGGGTGTGAACGCGCGCACGCTTTGTGTGTGTGCAGATTGCGTTTGTGTAGACGCGACCTCGCGAACGCCAGAATGTCGTAACTAACCAATAACATGTCGACGGCAATACGCGTTTACATACGTACGGATTTCTCAATATACGCCGAAGAGATAAATAGATATAGAGATGGATGGATGAATTTATTGATTTTGCGGAACGAGAATCTTGAGCGCGTTCACGCGCGTATGCAATCTAAGAAGCGCTGAGAAAATATATCGGATAATTTGCGGGTATCCTCTATTGCCAATCTATTTGCCAATCTAACAGATTGCAGATTTACGCGGAGTCGTATCTATATATCGCATGGATCCCAATGATCCGCGTGGAGAATCAATTTATGGCTACATGGATAGGTGGATCTGACAACTCGATAAGAATTTATGGATCTGCCAATTTATTGATCCACAGATCAATAGACCCGGAGATATATACACGCACATCGACAGTTCTATAGCCCAGCTGTGGAACGGCCAATCAATAGATTCGCGTGCGGCCCTCAATCCGGCAATAATAATGACAAGCTTAATAATAAAGGCAATAATATATAAATAATATAAATTTGATGCGTAGCCCTTCTTCCGTACACGGAGAAATATAATTCTGCTGTTGTAACGAAACCACATCATTGCTACTGCATATTCGTTGCGACAGTGATCAAATTTAGCTGGCATGATGATCAAATTAATGAGTTATTCGTAATTAGAACTGAAACAATCTTATTGCTGGGATAGAAAATATTCTGGCGAATGGATTTCTTCTTAGAACACGTTAATTTGCTATTGAAACAGTGCTTTCCTACATTTGCTAATTTGTTCTTATAGTAAACTAATTTATAGATTCAGCAAAATAATCTAGCGAATTGGAATTAATATTTTTAACAAATAAAAGTTCTTCTGACCGTATAGTAGTTTTTATACATTGAAAGCCCAAGTAAGTCGTACAATTGATAAATGATTCAAAACAAAAATACTCAATTTATATAAGCAAGAATTAAAAATGTCACAATAAAGACAACAATTATTAAAAGAACAAATGTAAACAATAACCTGAATAAAACTACTCTTCTTATCCATAGACCTCAGAGAAAAGTAAAATTTGGCAGACCTGTGTAATTTGCACACGCCTGTACGTCGCTTTCGAGGAAATTGAGTAAAGTCCCTAATTGCTAAGGACCGTGTGTGCGTGTGAAATCGATGGAATAATATTTCGTGCAATTTTTTATTCCTGCTTTCCATCGACCTCTTTTTGTTCCCGTGCGCATTTAAATTGAAATAACGAAACAAAACGAATTCGCCTCGATGCTCCCGCAGTGCATTAATATTTGAGCAATGTTACTGTCACATTTGTATCGCTGCCGAGCTAAATAAGTAATGAAGAGCGATAGGTAAGCGGAGTGTGAACAATCCTGAAGAACAAGCTGCTCGGCTTCGAAACGTAAGCTCTGCTTGGTAGTTTCAAATTCGAATCCGACCAGAGCGAAATGCACTCTCTCTCTCTCTCTCTCTCTCTCTCCTTCTTCCCTCGTCCGTTTTCTCCCTCTCCCTGTCAGTCTGTTTACGGGGTGTCTCCTTGAATAATAATCGTAGGTGACGACCGGTGTGATGGCTCTATATACACGGATAGTTTCGACGGGGTTCCATGGACCTAACGACGACTAACCATGACCGCGCGCAGCCGGGGAAGGTTTACTATGTAAACAGAACGCCGACGCCGACACGGTGCGTCATTAGTGGTCGCGCGCAAACGTTATCCTCACACCGGACTCCTTGGAGTCTTGTTCTAAGGAAGGGATCCTATTCCCGGTGCGAGCGCACGTACATGCGCTTACTTTACGTCGATCGGCGACGACACGGAAGAATGTGTGTGCCCATCTATTTCCGAACATCGAAGTTAACGTCTGGCTATTCACTCGCCTTATGGTCACTGAAAACGCGTCCAATCAAAGGCGTAATACGACATTTTTAATGACATTTTTAATGACCCCGGAAACTAGGAAATAGCGAGGCATTAACGACGATCTGTGCGAACGCGACGCGAATGGACGGAAATATTCCAACTCTAACCGAATCTATTCTGAGAGCCGAGCCGGTCTATAGCTCTCTACTGTATGAAGGTAGAAAATTGATGGAAAGAGAATGACGCACATTATGAAGATGTAAATTGTGCGAGACTGTATGTAACGTGACGTATGGATATTGCGCAGTCATGATATGTATGTCGTTGGTAAAAGTATGCCTGCCAAACAGTGAGCACTGGTATGCTGATTAAACCTGTAACAATATCCAGAATCTGTCATTGACGTTGATCGTTGATATGCGGAATATCTCCGGTGTACCGGGCAAGTTTTCACAGTTGTATATAACACACTCCGAACTGGGAAGAATTAAATATTGACAGCTTTCGAATTGGCAGCGATTGGAAAATGGAAGAACTTGGATCAATTAAACTTTTCAAAGGTACACACACACACACACTCCGCTGCGATTATTATGTGTACGTGTTTCGAACGCATGCTTTGTACTGTGTGCTGCAAATGTTATTTGTACTATATTTTGTAGTCTTTGATTCGGAACACAATTAACGCGCGATTAACGCACAATTTCTTGCACGAAATAAGCGATACAGATTGGCGAACACCGAACATTCTCGAATCGTAAATAAAAATATCTGATTCTTGTGATGTACACAGAGATAAAGATTTAATAAAATTTCTCGTTAAAAAGAAAGATGATAAATACATTTTTTAGTGTAAAAATATAATATTTGTATGTTACATTTGACATAATAAATATATCAATTTAATTAATCATCCATTAATTATCAAATGATATCATTGATACCATGTATACGAATAAAATTTAAGTTAAATTAATTAATATCATGTGTTGGAAGAGATCATTCATTAATTTAGTAATTGACATTAGTATCAATTCATTAATATTTTCAATTTGCAAATAAATAACACGACAAATGAATTATTTCGACTTAAAATTTAGAGTGGACTTTCTGGTATAAAAAATGTTAAAATTAACATTTTACTTTTAATGTGTAAACAGCCAATATTTCGCCAATATAAGTTTGCAAATATATTTAAATTAAACGCATCATGATTTTCGTAACATCACATCGACTTCTTCGGGCTCCTTGTAATTTAATTTCGCTGAAAAGATGGCCTCAAATGGGAGCGATTAATTTAATTTAATTTATCGACATATTTAACGTGTTGTATTGACGAAACAATATATTGATGTAGTCGCTTACACATCGACGTTAGACTCTTACTTGCCTTTTAGTGTATTGATTAATTTTCGAAAGTGTGATCATTTGTCGGTTAATGCATGTCGTTTCACTTCTCGGGGTTTTCTAACAACGTTTCGCGAGACTTTTTCAACGCGTGTAACACAGGCTCCGACGGACAAATCGATCGGGAGACGAAGCCGTGCTGGTGGGAGATCTCGCAGGGGGTTTATATTGGAATAATTTATCGTACGAGAGCCTTTATCGGGGACAGTCGAATTGACGTGAAAAGCAGCAGCGATTTGCGGCGGCGGTTCGCCAAAGCGACCGCCTCCCTTCGCCCACGAAATTTCGGCGCGGGGAGGGTGTAGTATACCCACACTCTCGCCTCGCTCGTCGATGTGTACCGACGTTTCGACGAATTTTCGAATTTTCCAACGAAATTCGGGCAAATTCGGCCGAACGAGCGCAACGTCGGTCGGCCAAAATTTATGCGTGGTATAAATAGTTTACGGTGCGCTCTCCGGCGCGGTTTGAGGGCGCATTTACGTACGTCGACCGGGGGTGGAGGATCGCGGGGACGATTGGGCGCCGCGCGTGCGTTTGTGTACCGGACTGGGGTGGTGAGAGTTAGGTGGATCCAATCGTCAGTTAATTGCTTAGCCGCGCGGCCCGCAATATTGTCGGGATTGGATTATAAAGTTTTCCATTCGGAATTAATTGCATCGCGACACCTGCGCGCCGTGGGTGGGGCCGCCCTCGAGGGGTGGCTCTGCCCGCAATCTTCCCGGATAAGCCGGGGGCTTCCTTGTTCTTACAGCGTAGTATTGAAACGCTTCTTCGCCTCGCAGGCTGGGAAAAAGCGCAACGCCCCGCGTTAAATTAAACCGGCAGTTTTCGCGAAAAACGCGTCAAGACGCGGGTTTTCATACAGTTAGCATTAAATTCTCTCCCCCGGCACCTTTTCATTGTCTCTCGAGTTTATGGGATGTCGCGAAGTTTGCATTACGGCGGAATTCTCTAACTGGTTTAGAATATTCTGTTCCTTCGATTCTTCTGTATAACGCGCAGCAAGCAGTGACAAAACTACTCCGAGGACGGTTTTGTGTTCCTGATTAAATATAAAATAAATATTTTCCAAACAAATTTTCATTTCGTGTATTTCGGTCTCACGTATCTCATTGTACACATAATTTCAGGTTAAAAATTGTTTCGACTAAAAATAAAAATTACAAGGAAAACGATAAACCCCGATAAAGCGTCCGCTCACAAAGAATCAACTCGGAAAGCGGATCAAAGGATGCGTTCATAAACACCCGGTGCACGAGTGCGCTATAAAACATGTCAGGCGACTTTTATTTCTACCGCGGTAATTTCCTTTTAGCAAGGAGCAAAGGTCGCGATGAAATAGCAGAACATTCATCATGTTTCCATAGATCCCGCCATTGGTAAGAAAATTCTGGGAAAAGCAAACGCCACGCAACGCGTGTACTTTTTTCATCTTGTTTACTCACAAGGTAGTAAAGGCATCTCCGCTTGGCGAATAAGCGTTTTTAAACGTCCTCTCGCTTTATTCCGCGCCGCTCGTACGCAGCCTATCGTGAAATAGATTGAAGTCACCGAGGCGTAAGGTACGTACGCGAGCGTGTACACGCATTCGCGCGTGCATATGTGCACGCACAAAGCGAGGGATATGCGAATCATATCGTGGTGGGTCGGCGAGAAAATTGCGTTTGTTCGTTTCACCCCAGACTGTCTCATCCTTTGCCTTCTCTTGCTCGCTCCCGCACAATCTCTTCCTATCTGTTTTCCGACACCCTCTCCACATGATTTTATCTCATTTCCTTAACTTGCGTCACGCAATCTCGCATAAAATCAATAGAAGTACACTGGATGTCAGTATTGTCTGGCTACTCGTTAGATCTAGAATCGCTGGTAATCATCCTTACTGGATATTTTTCAGATAATACTTTAGAATCTTCTGAAATTTATTATAATATAATATCCTAGAACATTTTGAACATATTCAGGATGATCTCGTGTTATCTCATGACCTGATTTATGACAGGTGATTACTCGGAGAAACAGCAATGATACTTCAGATATTTAGAAAGAATAATATTTGTAATTTAAAACACTTTCTTTTTCTTCCACAATCGCATTTTATAAATACGTTAAAAACAGGAAAGTGACGCTTTGCGTTACAAATCCATACCAAGATTGCCCACTGATATTTAACATGGATTAATTTCGGGCATTAAAATTAATATCTTTCACATTTGCACGATCGTGCTAATTAATCCTAATTTCAAAGGAGAACGAATTTACGTCTATCGGGAGCGCAGTAATATCCCCTTTACAGCAGTTTTCGTTTCAAGTTGCTACGACATCTGGAAGCGGAGATATCGACGTTCGCATCGATCCACGCTATCGATCGATTGGGGTAGGTCACGTGCAGCGTAACGCGATGCATGGGTGAAGAACAATAGCCGCATTCTGCAGACGCGTTTCCAGGAAGCCGTATACTCGCCGTACGTGACGGCGGCCTTGCCCCCACTCCGCAGTTTGTCTATGCGGTCGTTCATCTCTCTCGGGGAGACAAGTGCCGCACGAAAACAAACGTAGCGCGCCGGCGCGAGAGCAAGTGGCAGCGTTCGCTCTGGCGATGCCGTGGCTTTAAACGGCTGTAACGCGCTAATGAGCCAACGTAGCGACATGAAACAAAAAGCAGTCTCTTTGACACGCGCTTCCGCACGCGTCTGTGACGCTCTTTCATCACAGATTTGGGAGGGTCGAGCGTCGTGATCGATTAAAGCACGGTAAACACGCTTACATTTCTCATTTACGATAAAGTTATCCAGATTCCTTTCATCGTCTCGTCTATTATAAGTGATGATATTAATATGGTTATTGCAAATCGAGATGAAGTATTAATTTATAAAGAAGAGGGGATATTATGGTCCTTGTAGATAGGTATAATCTTAATGTCTTCGCCATTAGTGATGGCAAATTCTAGTCATTATTTATGGAATCATTTTTTTAATAGCTCGCCGTTACGCAGTGGTAACTAATATGCGATAGCCTAATAGGTAATAGCCGACATTTGTTATAATGTATTTTTACTCCCGAACATTTTCAAGGTATATTTTTGCACTTAATTACACATACTTCCTTATTTGTTTTAAACTTGGGCGTATTATCATACGTACACTCGAGTATTTTGCTTGTTATTTAATATTTTATTCCGCTTTATACATTTCGAATTATGCAAAGTTATTTCCAGTGGCACACATCAAGGGGCCCTTTAAATTTACTATTTATCAAGCAAAATTAAAGCTCATTTATATTTCACCATCCAAATAATAAATGTTAATTTGAAATGAAGCTGAGGTAAATATATACACACAATGTTACAAATACAAAAATATTATTTATTTTATTAATGCTATACTTATGCAAGTAGATATGCACGAATAATATAAAGAGGTTTGAGAGATACATCATTATAAAAAGAGATCCGACGAAATCAATAATGTGAAAACGAAGGTACAAACAGGGGAGCTTGGAAAAGCTCGGAAATGCAGTCGGTTAAACGTAACGCATTTCGGTGGGTCCAGCGCGATTTAGACCTAGAATCCGAAGCTGCAGATAATATATCTGAAAGCCCACAGTTCGAAAAAGGCCACAGCGTCCGCTTGTTCGCCCTCGTTTAACGAATCACCCGGCTGTACGAGCACGACGATGAATCGTTAATCATTGCGCGTGAATTTCGCGTTTCCATTTGTCACCGGCAAACATCCGTTCTTCCTTTTTCGATCGTCGGATCGCCTCTCCGCCCGTCAGCTGGCGATTATTAACTCGTTATACTCGTACTGCAACGCCGCCCGGTACATTCATACTATCGCTCACGCGTTCTGTAGGAAGGATCGCCGAAATGTAGCGTCGTAGATTTCGATAAATCCTATTCTCGCCTCGCTACGGACGATCTCCATTGTGACGACGGAAAATGAATCAGGAGAAAAATAGCGCGCGCTTTGTTCCACGAACACAGTGTCAGAATTGCGTTACGGAGATCCGGAAATATCAGCGAAACTTCAGTAGAACGAAATATAGTACGAATACCGGTTGAACTCTCGCATCGCGATGGCAGCCAAAGTCTCGAAACTATAACTTCCGAGGATGCATTCTCGCGTGCGGAAAACATTGGACGTTTCTCTCGAAATCGTCTTTTCTGCTCGTTAAATTTTTCCGCTCTCATAAATACATATACGTAAAATATATACATAAATATATATTTATACGCTTATCGTTCAATATTTTGTCGTTATTATCGAGAGGATAAACAATTGTGCTTTTTTTATATATAATAAGAAACCTCGGCGAACTAACGGGTTTAATTGCAACATTAACGAGATCCTCTTTGACGCGGCGGGGAAAGCAGGAATCCTTAGAGCAGTCGGCGCAACGGTTGCGCAGTTGATATAATACCGTTGCCCTTTAATGCTGATTAAGGTACACCACTGCGAGATTACACGGAGGTTGCCTTAATGACGTAAAAAGATCTTTACCTGCAAGTTTTATTAAACGCGGTTGCTCGTTATGCGATTATTAACTCACGGTTATGTTCCATCCGCGAGAATAAAGTGCGCCTGGATTCCGTGAAACGTGAAATTTTCCTGAAGACAAGTTCCGAAAGCACAATTTAATATTATAAGTGCACAGTTTATATTAACGCGACAGAGAATGGGGAGGGAGAGAGATGTGTTTGCTACATGAAAGAGGCAGAAATGATAAGAAAGAAGTCGGGGAGAAAAATATCACCTCTCCACCTGGAGAAGAAAAAAAGAGCTAATTGTTTGCGGAAACTAAGTTTGAATGAAGTCCAGGCTCGCGCAATTCCAAGTTTATTTTACTGCCGCGGACATACGGAAACAACCATCCTTCGTTTTGTTCGAACTATTGCGGACGAGTTAATTAAGATAGCGCTTACACAGCTGAGTCGGAAAACTGTTCTCGTCATTTTTCTGACAACTCCAAACGAATTAGCGCGTTAGATCCTTATTCGCTCGTTGTGCTTTCTCGGCTTGAAGCGCCGTAGAGGCGATCCATCATTCTTCAGCTTTGCGGGACGTGAGCGCAGGTGTAGCAGGTATAGTGGCATTCCGTAGAAGCAAGCCGCGCACGTGTCCAGGAAGCGGAAGAGTTTCTCAAGGATCCATCTCGGGAGCCCTGAAGCATCCGTTTCGTTTCTGCTGCGCCGAGTGTCGCGAGCGGTCTACAGATATATCCAGTTGCTATGCGGTTACGTTTGACATAATGGAAACGAATGGAAGTGTCCTTATATCCCAGAGATACTCATAGTTCGATTATAACAAATCCAACAATATTTGAACATCGAAGAAAGATAAAGCCTGGATTAATTAATTTGAATTAATAAAATTTGGAGTTTTCGCGACAAATACAGTGTTCAATAAAGTCTGTATTAAGAAAACTGAGATTAATAAATCCAAATGTATTTGAGTAAATATCAAAAGAAGATTTTTTGGGGCACGTCTAAACGTATGCGTCTGTATCAAATTTAAATATTCTTGAATTTTATCCCATTTGTACGGTTTGCTTATTTCCGCTGGCCAAAAGAGCACGGAGATGAGAGTCGTTTCCCGAGATCGAAACTGACCGGGCGTCCTCTTAAACTACGCAACGAACCCTTCGACTTTTATCCGTCGGCAAGTTGTTAGCAAGAAATCGAACGTAGTTTCCTGTCGCTCTTCGGGTCGCGCGCGCATCATTAATCTTCCCCTTTCTCGCCTCACACGCGCGTTAAAGGGACATGCGAACCGATCCACACGCTCAACTTACTGACTGGCACACCAGGTTAATTGACACGGCCGATTCACAATATACGAGTAGCAACAACTCGTCCACGAGGATAGATACACAACGTAAGAAGAATAAACAAAATCAGCAGATATTGTTGAATATTTTTTTAATCTCAAAAACATCGACCAGACCGAAATAACGGTAATATCGACCCATTATTTTGATATTTTACAGCGTAGATTCGTTCGTTAAATAAAACACCGTTGGATAAGCTGCGATCGTCTCTCGCTGACTCTGCAGTATCGATCAGATCGAATCATTCCGCTCGCGTGACTGGCACGCGAGAAAAAAAGCACATCTTCGGGCGATTGCATAATTATTTCGTCGATTAGAGCGCGCAATTGCATTATTATGTAAATGTCGATTGAACGCGAGCGAATGGGGATGGAATTGCAGGGCTCCGTTGAAACAGGTTACGTGAGAAATCGGTGAAATGATTTTTTTATTACCGTACAAACGAGGTCGATTTTAAATGCGACAGCGATACCGCAAATTTGATAATTTTTTCATTTCGCTCCCTCTACAATTGCGAGAAAATACATTTTCCGAAGAGAATTTCATCATTTGAGAAATGCAAAATAATGCGAGACGTTTTGTAGCTTCGCATCCTGGGAAGTCTCTGATCCGACATTTGCATATTGAAATACGATGCTCCCGATGCTACAGATGTGCTTCGAAACGATCCATTTACATTACGATCCTTAGAATAGATATACATGCTTTCCTCACACCTTTATCAAATAAACTTTCATATAACAAAATATATACGATAGATTTAAAGTGATGCGAAGTAGTTTATTTATTCCAGTTAAACTCATACACGAGTTAAAGATGTCACACGTGTTACTGGGATGCCTTGAAACGGCAAAAAGATTGTATTCATGGCTCGTTGGTTGGATAACGTAGATCACGGACGTCCCATGATGAGACGTTATTTAATGCTGTCAAATGCCTGTGATTTCGATTTACCAAAGCAACAGAGCAAACGGTAGAATCGGAGGGAGTTAGCCTCGTGGATCGAAGTATCGAGGAACTTGAGATGTTAGTCTGAAGCTGGTGTGAAGCCAGTTAGAACGCGTAATGTTCGACAATCGCGTCTTTCACGGATGTAACGGCTCGCATGTTACAATTGCGATGTCACAAAAAGGTGTGCACACTCTTTCAACTCAGTCGCGAGTGACAATGCATAATTCTATCGGTTCTCCGCTTCTTCCGGAAAATATCGAGCGTTCGAAGTCGGCGCGATTGAGCGGGAATACTTCAGAGCAGTTCACGTGTAAGTCTCGTCTCGCGCTATGATCATGCCAGGATCTATTTCTTCCTTCCTCCCGGGGTTCGCTAGAATTGCTCGCGGTTGCTGTCAAAGCATCACGCTAGGAATTGCTGGTGTACGAACTTTTTGCGGTTGCGGAGGAACTGCACACGTGCGCGCATGCTCGCGCACCCCCCTCTTTCTTACGCGCCATAGCGAGAGGCTACGGATGGACGTATACGACGATACATGAGCGCTCGAACTTTTCCACGATGTGCAACGTCCGTCGAATTCGCACGAACTTTGTTGTCCCTATCGTCATCTATTTCTGTCTACGAAACTGCACTATCCGGCACGCCCTATCGTCCGCCATTTCTCTGCCGCGTATTTCGTTCTCTACTTGTAGCCTTTCCCTGCTCTCCCACTCACCTCTCCAACACATAGCAATGGAAGCAACCGGACTTCTGCACGATATAGTCCAGCGAATTATAACGCATCGATCAAAAACCTGGACGATTCTACGGAAATGAGAAACAACAAACCGAACAGTTTATACGGTAACAGATGAATAAAGAAATATAGAAAAATAAAGAAATAAACATAACCAGACAGTACAGGGACGTTCTAGAATCATCCCCAATATGTCCACGGTGTCCTGGGCAGTGTCTTAGAATGGTTTCAGGACCATCGAGAGGTCGTCTTAAAAGGGCGTTTCGCGCCATCTGGGTAGATCCACGAAAGAACTCCACTGTGCAACCAAACGTGTATATGGATGAACAAACTCTGGACAATAAAGGACTAATACACGTAACTGAATTTCCACGATCTCTAATTGATCCGGTAAATAAATCGATGCGTTGTGAATTTCGCCGAGAAGTTCCTGTAAGAAACGAACTACGAAAGTAAGAATATCGATCCCATCACTATATACCACCTTCCCCAGCTCCACTCTCAAGCAGAGGGGAGCACGCCCGAATAAAACACGATTGGACTTTTCGCGCACAGGCCGGCGCGGAGCGAGCGAGCGGACGGTCGACATTAATGGGGCGGACGCGGAATGGGAAAACTCGGTGCAGTGAAATTTTCGCGCGGGCTGTTTGCCACCGACTAGCATCCAAGCCCGTCTTTCCCCGCCCCCCTCGTTCGCCGTCATCGCTTGTCACCCTTCTTTTTTCTCGTTCGCTGTTTTCGTTACCTCTCGGGTGCAAGCCGGCCTCGTAATTTCTCTTAGTGCTCGTGCGCACGAGCGAAATCAGTTTGTGATATCCTTTCGCGTTTTTATCTGCTTTAATATTGCGATATCAAATGCGTTGATTGTACGCGCGTATGCTGTTGTCTGTGTCATGATGTCGGAATATTTCTGAATATTCGAGCCAGTGCGACAATTTTGCAAATATACGGCCTTGTGAACAAAGTGACGAGGAATAAAGCGTATCGATGACTAAGAAACGATACTTTGTATCTGCAAACATTTCCGGATTTTCAGTTCAACAAACTCGGAATTTTCTCTCTCTCTCTTTCTCTCTAGATGTTAAACACGTTTTCATTTTACTTATAATTTTGAAAAACTAAAGAACACAGAAAAGTTCGGTCGTCGTTAAAGTGAATTTTCAAGACAGTTTTTTCTGAAAATCCTCGTATATTTACAAGGTATTACAACACATTCATTTTGTTAAAATGATACCAAAATTTGGATGAACAGTTTGTAACACAAAATTTTTTATTGTAATGGATCGATACTTAGGTCGACAGATATTAGAGGGTTAACGGCAAATTAAAATGAAAGCTTCTCGCGTAGTGAGATTTCTTCGTTTCACTTTTTCCTCGCCACATCTGCCATCTCGACAAATTTCGAACGTCATGGTGACTAAAACGTTCAAATGCCTATAGCGCGAAGCGAAGTGTACAGGTGCACCGGATACAAAATGTTGTAATAACGTCGGCATTAACGCCCGCGCGTGTGTACGCAAACGAGATTGCCTGTGCGATTCTAAGTGATTGATACATGTAATGAACGGGCGAGCCGAGGAGACGAAAAAACGACGAAAGATAGAGCGAGGAATAAAGCGACCCTTCGCACCGCGATAAATGATCGTTTTAATTCCACAGACGGATTCGTCACAAGCCTCACGATTGCGCTTGCATCTCAAGTTTCTGAAATACTTCATCCACACATACATCCAATCACGACCCCATCAATCGTACGTTTCTCATTTCGTTGTAATTTTTAAATCATCGCGATGAACATTGTACGTGCAGGACATTGTGACGACGGTGCAACCGTATGCAAAAATATCGATTCCCTCTGTAAAGGCGCACGAAAAATGTCCAACAAAATTCTTCCCTACAAAACTAGGTTTTCGAGAAACTTTGTTTTGGAATTCGGAGAATTAACAAAACGTTCTGGCTTTTTCTCCTTTTTAAGTTTGCGTGACTTTCAAGGGCCTTCGTGACACATCGAGTCGTCGTTTTGGGTTTTTGCAGTACCTTGTATACACGAAACTATATAGATTTCATGCACTTCTGGCGGAATCAAAGTGTAGAGTTCAATATTTAAATTCCCGAGGCTTTTCGGATATTGAGATACCAGAGTTTTTAGTTCTTCCCTGGATGCAGGAGCAGAAAGAGCGTGACGAACTTAAATAATGAGAAAAGCAGGGGTCGTCTGTGTTACGCGCTAATTTTCTTTGACGACTCTGGCAATTCTCCGCGCCGGCTGCAGTCACTCTGCGAACTAGTTAGTAGTTGGACAAACAATTCCGAATTAGACAATTCCGAATTATTCCATGCCGAATACGAAGAGAGTCGGGAAATAAAGGAGGGAAAGATGGCCGAAAGTGAGGAGGGGAAAGATTAAGTCAGTTCCCGAAGATCACAAGACGCAGAGACTTAAAGATTTAAGGATGTCATATTCCGATCGTGCATTTGACTAAGATGTAACCGACTAGTTTTCACAGAGAAATAATATTGTACGCGGAGAAACCGGAGTCTGAGATCGAAAAATCGAACACACGAATATCGTAAAAGGAATTCCGGTGTATGATACACCGCGAAGCTGGATGTTGCGATCGGATTTTATGTTTCAAAGGATGAAAAATTAAATCCGCACCGCGGAAAGGGGTTGTGCGGATTGCGAGGCGGATGATGTGTAAAAGTGGGACAAGGCAGGAACTAACGACGTCGAATGAATATTGTGGCGGGCGAACGAGACGAGCCGNTATAAACGACGTTTAGCCCATATGCGTACAGAGTGAATTCAGTAACAAGCATTTTCAACAACGCTCGCCGGGGCTTAAAACGTTATCCCTGCTGGGGGCCATCCTCGTTTGCCCCAACTCCCTCTCAAAAGTCGAAAATCCTGCAGCGAATTCGCGCAGTCGGAAATTCGCAGCTTTTAACGAACGGCGCGTGCTAACAAAAATATCGTTTCTATACGAGATTAATGTATTAAAAAGTAAAAGCTTAGCAGCCGGTGTCGCTCATTAAGCTAAACATGAAATGACTAATGGTTTCTCCCAAATATTGTCTTCGTAATTCAAAAGCCGACGTGAAGCGAGCTAACTGGCGATGTTTTTTTTTTTTTTTTTTTTANTCGACCGATTGTTATATTCGACATTCCTACGTATGATAAAGTTCAAATGCATCACGATTGGCCGCCTGTACCGACGGATGAACGAGGACTGCGCACTCACTCGTGAAACGCAACGTGCGTGCAACGGACGTATAACTTTTCTATTAAACTTTTTCTGCAGCTTTTGCTATTATTTCATATCGTATTATCATGAAGACAAGCGATTCCCACAAATAACAGTCCGAGGCTCGCGCTCGTTAATACTATCCCACGAATGAACATGTTTATTTCCGGACATCAATCATCCCGCCTGCAACAAGAGTTAGAAGCGAAGATTTATTCGACGCGTACGACACATATACCGGCAAAATCCATCGAGCGAAATTGGCTTATAAATGACGCTGCGCGGCCAGGTTGGGTCTCCCGTAATATGCTTAAAATACACACCGCGCCGCTGAAAGGTTAGGCCAGGGTCGCGAGCCACGCGACTGCACACGCATATAGCGCGGCCGCAGATTGAAATCTAGTCACACCCAATGTCCACCTCCCATTCTGTCCCCGCGGGTAGCATACAGGATGTACATCGTGTATACACTTCGTACGATATTACGATTCGATCGGATCGCCGATTGGCCCGCCGCCCTGGGATTCAATTGTCCGCCGGAGGCTGATATGAAGTGTTCCCAAGCGCAAGTTCCTCCGTGTCCGAGGATCATTACGCTTGATTCACACTATATGTGTACACAACTGCCGCCCCGTACGTGATACGTTTGATCAAGACTCTTTCGCACTCTCTCGCCCCGGGCTCGCCGAACAATCGCAAGAGATATGAGCCGAATACCCTGCGTGAGTAGCCCTACTGCTGGAGAGGCCTGATTCTTCTAATGTCATTTAATCCTGGGGCGGATCAACGAATTATCACGAAAATCTGATCAAGTTTCATTATAGGGAGCAATATAATAAACAATTTCTAAGAAAAGTTTCAGAGATGTCAAAAGCATCCTACTTGTCTTTTAGGTCGGTATCCATAGTCAGTTCTTATATTTAAGATCGTCTTGAGTTCATATTCAGATGTACAGCCGATCATAGCCGACGAAATGAGCCGTACTTTCTATCCTTACAAATGTTTTTTTTTTTTTCATACTATTAGTTTGCAGCAATTTTCATTGTTAAACTTCTGAAGCAGGTGGGACGATATGGGAGAAAAATTGATTACGCTACACCCAACGCGCAAAAATAAATTTCAGCTATATTTCACAAGCGAAGATTTTGTGTTCCGAGAAATCGCTCCTCCATTCTAATCCGATGAAATCCCGTAATTATAGAGCTACGGTAGCGGCGCGCGAGCTCATCGAGAGAAAATTGCTTCCTAAAATCAAACCGAAGCCACTCTCTGACTGATACTTCCCATCGATCTCGCAATTCATTTCTGCGCGTTCATGGTCCGGCGCTCCATTCGGCTTGCGATTTATCCGGATCTTCGTTTGTATGTACGAGCCGACGTCGGGCCATTTGTACGAAGTAACGTTGGTCCGTGGCATCCGTGATTCGGGTCGGATTGGTCGGAAGGCGAATGGCAGAGTAGACTACGGCTGTCGAACGTGCCGCTGTTAACAGTTTCCGGAGAGTTAACAAGGTTTCGGATCCGCGGTGGCGCGCAGGACAATAGAGCGACATTACGGCCGGCCTTCTCTGGACACCTAAACCTACACCCCTATTCGACCCCTGTGACATTCTTCCCCTTTGCCGTAACATCTATTTCGTTCGACGTAGCTCACAGTGCGATTCTTTCATACGAATTTCAAACTGTTTGCCACTGTTTTCCCCCGAAGAAGATGAACGTGGAGAATGGCAAAGTTGCAAATAGGTGGAATACAAACAGTGCTGCTCGCAAGAAAGAAAGAACGATGAATATGAAGGGGAGAGGAAGAGAGCTACGTAAATAAATATCCGGCGGGGTGGCTGTTTGCACTTGCTCGCGAAAATAAGGATAAAAAGGAGGCGAGATATCCTGGCAAAATATTTCGCGCGTGTGCGCGTAAAAACAGTAGAAATACACACTGTTTACTCTAATTCCGCATTCCCTGATATGTATATATCCCGGGGTGTAAAATCCGAAATATCTTACGAAGAGAGTGTGTACCACGCTTTCAATTCTTTCGAAATATCCGCGCGCGCGCGCGCGCGCTGATGGGCATGCAAAATTTATAAACGTGTGTGTTTCCACTTTATTCTTCCAAGTTATTTTAGTTCATCGATGCTTTAAGATTGATTCGCGCCATGGCCGCAAGTTTACCCAGTTAAGAAACTACCGAGAAGGCGCGCGCACATACCCTCAAGGAACAAGTTGTAGTTTAGTTTCATCACTACCGATCTTCTTCGTCCGCCCTGAGGCACCCCTCGCGTCGCCAAACCGCATCATCTTCCTTCTCGGTCCCTAATTGTCAGCAGACTCGCGTGACTCGACTGCCGGGGATCCGACTTCATTTTCAGCGCGGTTCCCCTTCCGTCGGGGAAACCTCCCGGAACGAAGGGAAGAAAGAGAAATCGCGTGAGATTCGATGAAAACGATGAGCGCATGCGTCGCGAGCGATATTTCTTCAAGTTTCGTGGATGAAAAAAGCGCGGAGGGAATAAGAATATCTCGATAGGAGAAGACGTCTTGCGATACATTGGTTTTCGATTCAATTTCAGATAGATATTGCCGCCTTTGATAAGCATAAAACTGTTTACGAGCAAAGTGCAGGAAATAGCTTTGTATACAGACGCCACTATTGGCTCTGCCATTGAGGGCTCTTGTTGTCGCTCCGCTTCAAAGATGTTAACACCATTAACGCAACTTCCGGCGAACGCTATTCGAGAAACGAGGCAAAGAGATATCGGATATTTCAACTGTGGAAGGATAATAATAATATTTGCGCACGAATATCTTTGCGTTTTAAATTAAAAAAAAACCAATTATCAATAAAGATATAAAGATGAAAAATGTAAATGGGGGCTGTTTAATGTCACCAATTCTCCTCTATATCAATGCAATTTCTGTGAGATAAATTTGTCTGGTACTCTTCGAAGATACTCAAGGTGTTAAAAGTTTACCTTGTACAGAATGTTATCCGAACTCGTTCGCACGCATTGTTGATGAAAAGGGAACGTCAAGGTAACGACGAATAATCGCGGCGACCATCTGATCCTTCGCATACTTTCTCATTTACGTTTTACGGCCCCGTCATTACTTCTGAATTTAACGAAACGAATGTATGCAAATACGCTCGGCGCGTTGCTCATGTATGGGCACGGCATCCCCGCGTAACAATGGGGTGTGTCTTGCAGCACGCCGCGAACTTTAACGATTATTAAGCATGCCGCCCGACATTTCAGGAGCGGCGCTTCAACTATTCGAGATGCGCCGAAACAGACCGTGCTACGAGGCATATTACCGCGAAATAAAGCGCACACCTTTTTCTAATTACGAATGTGCGAAACTTGACTTCAGCTGGCTGATCTAAAGACGTATACGTGCACACCTAGCGCAAACGAATGTATTCCTTTTGGACATGGTGTCCCTTATCGAAAGTTTGGTCAACGAAGGAAAAAAGAATCCTGCAACGCACTGTAAAACATCCGATAAAAGTTCAGGTTTAGCTGCAATAAACGCGGTTTTGCCTCTGTATGCACACGAGTCGATGCCATTTCTCTCCTCTTTCTCCTTTTTAACAGAATAACACGAAATAATCCTCTCAATAGCGGTAAATTACTATCGACCGTACACGTCGCGCGATGTCTCGTTAACTCTTACGAAGAAGCCGCTTTGTGTCGCATTAGGTGACGACGCAAGTTATTTCCGCGGAAGCTACACACAATTCCCTTTGACACACATGGAAGTTCGCGTTGTCCATTTCTACCTCATCACGCTCCCGACGACTGAGAATAATCCACTCGTCGCCACCCCCTCCTCCTCGGTTAAATAGCGCGCGTATGAAATATTAACAAGACCACCCCTTCCCGCTACTGTGTGGCCGACATAATCAGCGTTTCTGAATTCAAAGCGTCCGAATGATCGCGTTTTATCCGCAATCTTGCGGACATTCACGGACGAGACCGGTATTACATCTTGCGCCGCACCAAAGAGGGATGAGTTGCCGGGCGGTCCATTTGTTCTCGGGTGCACCGTAGCGGATGCTGCAGGTCGGCGCCTTAAAGACCTCACCCTCATCGACAGCTTTTACGCGGCAAGCGAGCAGACGAGCGGCAGGAGTATGGTGGTTCTCGGGAACGGAGGGATGGACGGAGAAGAACATTGGATGGGGCTGGGGGGAGGGAAGAAGTAACTCGGTAATTGTGTTTTCCACACGGAGACACGGGCGAGCTACCCTATCGGCGCCCCGTAGCGCCCCATCGAGCGAGATAAAACGTTTATAGTCTCGTGCCTTGTCTCCCTTTATTTCGCGGAATCTCGCCTCCTTCCACCAAATTGCCTCCCACCTCTCGACGCGTTCGTCTATTCCTTAAATATCCCACTCCTTCACCGTCTCTCCTCGCTCGGCCTGTTCGTAAGACGCTCGAACTTTACATCATAAAAGATGCAGAGATGCGCGCTTATAGGTAATTGCACCGTGCTCACGCCCTTCAATCATGTTCCAGGCCGATGCGAGACTTTTCTGCTAGTTTGCTGGCCGCGAGAAGATTCAGAGAACGAAATATTTCATATTTTCTTGGCTTCCTTGCGATTTGCCGATAAAACGTCAGATAAAGTTTCCCAGATATCCCTTCATCATCATTAATTTTCGGTCTATTGTTAGATTCTGTAAGCCGGGAAATTATATCCTGTCCCTTTTTTAAAAAATATTTTCTGCAAAACGCTAGGATGAAGAATATTTTTAGTTGCTAACGTTAGTTTATTCTATATCGTTGGTTTATTCTGTGCCTTATTTATATTAAATTTGCATATTATATCAAACTTGAAAAATTCTTGGATGTGTTTTAGCTGCCCAACTATTCCATTCGAACTGACTAATATCATTTCGACGATAATTGCTTTGTAAATTAATATTTTTTTACAATTATACTCTCCGAATGTATAACTGCTAATATAGATATCTAGATATTTATCTGAAGTATTAAATCACAGGAACTATTGTTCAGCGGAAGTGGCATGCATGTTTAACGCAGGACGCGTTTGCGTTTAAATTAATAACATGGTAGACGCTAATCATAAAGATTAAAATTTTGCACAGTGACAGGAGATCACAAAATTAATGACGCAAACTCACCATGAAAAACAGATACCTTCTGTCGGGATGTTACCACCCGTGAATAGAAATACTTCGAACCAGATACCAATTAATAAGAGATATCGTGTTCCGAACGATCTACGTGCGCGTTACCAATCAATTATATTGCACGTAAATAAAAGTGAAAAGCGAATGTAACACACTGCTTCAAAAGTGTTTCTTCGTGTGAAAATACTTCAACTTTGATTTTTCCGATAGTAGCTACGTGTAAGTAAAAGTCAAATTTGGAAAGTTGTAAAAATTAAAAACGATAAAATAAAAGTAATAAAAAGTAGAAAAATTAATTTCATCCAAAAGACGTCATGCATATTTAGATTCATTCAATTTTTACGTTACATATCTTTCAGTTTGTAGATTCAAGCCGAAAAAGGACTCATATCGATACCATGTATGAATTAATTTGGAGTGTATAATTTCTTTTCTACTCCGGCAAAATGGAAATAGTGATTAATGCGAAAGGGGATTAAATTAAAATTAGAAAGGACCGAGAAGCGCGAAGAGAGAAGGGTGGAAGTGAAATAGAAAAAGCACCGCTCGTTTACGTCCGTTATCGGTCCGAATTGTGGACCAGCCATTTGTATGTTAATCCACACCGTCTGCACCGATCGGAAATCCACGGAGCATCGGGAAAATGAGTAACGACAATCGCAGGAGATAAGCCTCGTTCTTACGATTTTATTAACTCGTCGCACAAATTCGCCCGCTTCGAATCCGGACGAAATCAGAGGGGTGGATTCGCAACGATAGGCGAACAGATGATAGACGAAGTACGGATCGCGACGACATTTGACACGCACGTCAACGCGAGAAGATCGAATTCACCGCTACATTCGGTATTCATAGAAAAGTATTTCGTGCGTCCCGTTGGAAAGCGGGCGCGATATGAAGTCCGATTTACACAAGACCCAGAGATGAGCCCGGTCCAGTGAATATTTGAGCCGAGCGCATCTCCGGACATTTAGGGTAATTATAGACGAAGCTCATTAGGATACATAATTAGCATGTGTTTATTGGACAATGGATTATGGACAACAAACGAGGGAGTTGATGTGTAAAAAAGATCTATAAATATCAATATTTTTATCGAAAATTCTGATGATCTTAAGAACGATCTAAAGCAAACCATCAGAAATCCTATATAACAACGTTCAACAACTAAAATAAATTGATAAGATCCAGATAATGAAAATGTTTCTCGAACATCCATCTGATATTATCGGTTATTTATTTGAAACTGATGACAGTCTAAATGGTAAATACATCCAATAAGAAGCCGTTTCATTTCCGCACTCGCTTCTCCGTTACCTTACTCACGTATGTACATACGTCACATGCGTTACGAGTTGTCGAAAAACAATTTCACAATATCCTCGTCAAGTCAACTTACCGCGGCATTTCGTGTAAGTACAAACCATGCTCAGTGGTACGGCGTTTACTTATGAAAAACTTATGCAAGAATTTTTCGGCTTGCAAACCCGTGTAAAACGCCCTTAATCCGCAAAAACAAGTGGAATTGTGATCCTATGTCGAAGTTGAAGTTCGGACAACACTCGACTTCAACGGCGAAGCACTCACCGAGGTAAGTTTTCTATGGACGGATAAACTCCGATCTCCTGAGAACGAGCGCTGCGAAATAGGTTCCCGCAGGAGACTCACCTCACTCCCCGACATTATCCGTTCCTGCAGAATTCAGGAGGAATAATGCATCAACCGCGTCTGGGACTGGTTTCGGACGACGCCGGTGGCTCGGATTGCATTGTTGGTGCAATTTGCGGAAAGATAACCGAAAATTCTTTGACACGAATGAAGGATCGAGGACGCCGTAAACGAAGTATCGTTCGCGACTCGAAGTTTTGTATAATTGACAAGAATTCTCGTCGAGACGACCCGAGTCGAAATTCATATTAAGTCTTCATTAAATGTTCCGTAATGCTCTTTTAATGCTACAAATGGAAAATTATTTCCGTTCTCATTACTTAAAGACTTAAAGTAGAATTTAAAATTTCCCCCAAGAAATCTAAAGTCCCTTTATAACATCAAAGAAGCTCTATTAGTGCTCCTTTGATGCTACAAGTGAGAAATCATTTCTGTTTTCTCCATTTGAAGACTTGATGTAGAATTAAGTAGACTTAATGTAGGACTAAAATTTAGGGGAAACGCGTGCGTCGAAGTCACCCGAGTCGAAATTGTAGTACTGCATTAAGTCTAATTAGTTCTAAGTCTTCAAGTGAAGAAAACAGCAATAACTTTCCCATTTCTAGCACCAAAAAAGCACGATAGAAGACCTTTGAACATTTAATATATATCTAAATTAAACAATTTCAACCTGGATAAGAATGCAAAATTGCAATCGACCGCGTTTTTAAATATCCGAACGTTTTGAGAAACCTGAATGCCACGGCAATTGAGTGGATTTAAACCAACATTGATCGCTCCGAAGTTTCCAGTCTTGTCTGACGAAAGAGAAAGAGAGAGAGAGAGAGAGAAAGAGAAGCTTCATTTCCCAGGGCCGGTAAATTTGCGCGTTCAACGATAGTAAACTAAAGAAGCCTAATTGTAAAATCCAATTGTCGAAACACGACGCGCCACTGACACCATATACCGTATATCCGCTATATATATATATATATATATATCATGTTAATATAGAGCTCGCGCCGATCGTTATCGAAGTTGAATGCAAATTCTTCCATAACGGGCACTCGTATACCAGCTGGAATATTCCCGGTTGACTTTAATGGCAAACACACGCTCACTCCTCTTTTCCAATGGCGGGAGACTAAGCAGGAAACAGCGGGGATTTCATTCTGGTGCTTCGGCGTTATATCGCAACAACTCGATATATCTTCCTTCATTCTCTCATCAAGACGACATCACGGTCTCTTCGGACTTGATAACCAACCGAATGAAAGAGTCGCGCTAAATGAAAACACATTTCACTTCTGATGACAGAAAGAAGAAAGCGAAGAATATATAAACTTGTCGAAATATTGGAGAAAAACGAGAAGAAGAGGGAAAAAAGATAACACGTGCATTTCGCGATTATTGTTCTTTAACGTGTCCATACGTTTCCATTGAAAATCTTGGCAGGAGGGAATCTTGAATATATTTTGATGAAACAGAAAGAAAGAGAGAGAGAGAGAGAGAGACGTCTTTTTTATTTTATTATGTCCCCTGCTTTTTTTTCTCTATCACGCCGATTTCTTTCGCACGGAAAGAAAGGATGAAGAGAGAAGACGCGAAAACATCCTGCAAAGTATTGATAAAATTCGGTATCAGCGAATTTAGATCGGCAGGATACGACGAATCCTCAAGTTCGTGTTTGTCTTTCGTGTATTCATAGTTTCCCTCGGAAAAATTCATTTTTAAGCAATCTTCTCTCTCTCAGTGATAAGCAGCATACGTGCGAGTCCGAGGATTTTCGCACACGAATAAGTAGAAGTGATGCGTGGTGTATTTAAATCGTTCGCATATAAGCAAATGTAATGAGAAGCTCAACTGACTGATATCCTAGTTTCTTATTAAATTTTTAATTTCAAGTTAAAGAAGAATGTAGTTTTAAATTTTGCTTTCCCATTTTTCGTTAAATATACATCGTCTTTCTTATCTTCTTCTGTACAAGTCGAAGTTGAAGTAGCACCCAAATTGATTCTCCAATTTAAAATTAACAGCTGCGGCACGTCGCGTGTGATAAATTCTATCGATAAATCAACAGACAGAGTCAGTTATATTTTTAATAACCGATCGTTGCAATAATAATAGACAGAAGATATAAACATGTATATAGAGTCCGAGATATGTTCGAGCATAGAACAGCACAGCAGTACGTACGCTATTCTCGCTGGCGTTATGAAGTATTTATGTCGCGATCGCACAGATTTGATCGCTCGCCGTGTCGATAGTTAGATCCTTGTTCCGCCGTTATTTGCACGCAATAAACTAGGGTACGCGGGCGCATACGAGGAACCTGCCGAAACGCGTATCCGGCCGCCTCAACCCCCGAGGGATGCCGAAGAAGCCAACGGTAACAAACGTTCGCCGTCTCTTATATAAAGTATCCACTTCTACGCTCGTTCTTCTTCCACACTTTTAAGCGATAACGAACGTTACCAGCCTCGAGGGATCGGATCGGGCGTGAGCAAGGAGTGGAAGGGGTTAACAGCAAGCCCGCCGCTGTTTCCCGGTGGAGAAGGGCGCCTGCGAAGTATGCCGATAGCTCCGTGTTAAACATAAAAAATTCCTACCCGTCGACGAATGAAGCAATCCAGCACCGGTGAGCATTGACATTTGTTTTTTTGTCTCTTTCTTTCCCATTCGGACGGGATCAAATTGCCTTTCGGGTAGATGTATCGTCAGTCGTGTATCCGCCGTCAAAGACGTCCATGCTTTTACGAGTGATCGATATTTACGGATCCATCTAAATGTTGCTTGGTATGCGAATAACAATATAATGATATTATATTTTATTGGGCACAAGTTGTACACACACAGGATTGGATATCCTTTAAGTGAACGCCAGTTTCTTTGCAGCGAGTAACCAATAGAATCGTGTGTTATAAATATAAATGTTTATCGAATAAAATAGTTCTTACCGATAAAATTCTATCTATTCTACAACATCTGTCTAGGTGGTAGAAGAAGGAAGGGAGTCTTGTATAGATAATATCGGAAAAAAGGAAGCAATCTGCCAAGGGGGCAGGGCGGAAAGGTTAATCTTCCCCACCCTGACAGGAGTACCCCGGTTTCGGACCTAATAGTTTCCGCGTTACAGTCGCCGGGAACATTATAAAGGCACCGTGCAACTTCGCGAGTGGATGACAACTCAATTTCAAGTTGCGCACCGACGTTGCTCGCGTGCACTTCAAACTCCGACTGCAGCGGCGTGCCATCTCAACATCGGACAGGCCGCACAAGTGCATTCGGCGAGCGATGGTGCGGCCGTACACGAAAGTGGTGCGAGACGACGACGAGCGATGGGCTTGCTTTTTGCCTCGTCACTGAGAACGTCCGAAAACCGGGGGTGTTTTGTAAGGGTCTGTAAGTGAATATTTTTGACGGCGTAGTGTTTTCTTCCTCTTTCTCTCTCTCTCTCTTGTTCTTTCAAGTTCTCTTGCTTGCGGGGAAATCGCGTGTTCAGCGCGAAGAAGATTGCTCACATAAACGCAAGATGCCTCGCAATAGTACGCTGTGCACACAGAAGATGGAATTATTGGAACATCGAGAATCTGACAGCGCGTGGATCCGCGCGCAGGTAGACGCGCAAAACTTCAATTATCGAATTATTGTGAGACATGTTCCTTTCGTCCTATCCCCCTCTCCTCTTTCTCTCTCTTTTGCTAGCCACCGAAAAATGAGTTTAGTTGGATCTGCCTGACAACCAAACGCGTTTTTGTTGAAGGAAACAGAATTTGTAGTTATACAGAGTGTCCCATTTTAATTTGACAAAATATTCATATTTTGTTTTAATTTGACATTTTAATTTGACAAAATATTCATATTTTGAAATATCTCATAAAGTATTCACTTTTCGATAATATCATCTGAATACTGAAAGGGAAGTATTATTTTTCATTCTACATTAAGTCATCATTTGATTTTTTCGACTAAAACGATCTGACTTCCATTGCCAGGTGGATACAACCAAACTCATTTTTCAATGGCGTATTATCTGATTTCGATATTTTTCGCGTTTTTCAGATATGCGGACTCTCCACGAAAGCTTTGACATATTAAGCGCGCCTCGCGTCATCACGCACAGCAAGATACGGATATTTACAGGGACATAAAACGTCGCGCGTTAATAAAATCCGCATTGAATCGCAATAACAACCGCATATGAAAGCACCAGATCGAAACAATATTTTAATTACATCGTGTCCGTAAAGGGGCCAATATATTCGTTTCATAAAGCGCCATTTTCCAGTCCATCGGATTTCATTTAATTACCTTGCCTGGAATTGGCTCGATGATGTTTGAACTCGAATCCTGCCGCAGGTTAATAAGCCGTGTTTAACGACGCCATCGCGTTTCCGCGTCGCAAATTCGTCCTTTGATGCTGTTTTTGACTCGCCCCGGCACTTGGTACATTTATTTAAAACCCCCACGTGGACGAAAAGCGAGAGGATAGTAATATAGTTAACGTTGAACTAATGAACCAGTGTGGAGGAATCTGGGTTACCGCGATGTCACTTTTGAAACCAGAGTTTTAAAAATACTCAGGGGAACGTTTGTAACAATTTCTAAAACAGTCTTACATGATTTGTAGAACACTTCGATCGGGTTTGCAGTCATAGTATATCTTTGAATCGAAGAATAAAATCGGCGCATACATAATAGATCTTTCCCCTCTAAAATTAAATTAAACGTCCATGAAAGACGTCAATAGACAAGTGTATTGTTGAACTTGCGCATTGAATTCATCAAAATCTGTTATTAAAGCAAATATGCTGAGTCATCTAAAAGAGTTTCTTAGCGTAAGAATACGCAATATAGAGAGTCTTTCATTTACTATTTAGAGCAACCCCTGAAAAGAAGAAACCCACGTCGGGAATGAATAAACAATTGGGACCAATTAATTATAAAGAATTAAGAATTCAGGTTACCACTCATATTACCATCAGAGTCTGATTGTGAGATAACAGCGGGGCTGATGAGGAACGGTAATAAAGTTAACGTTCAGTTCGCGGGGGGATATTTAACTCCCGTGAAGGTAGGCGAATTTAAATTCAGCGGCAGCCCGCCGATTTACCGTCGTATTTCGCAATTTAAAGTCAGGCGAAACGATGGCCAATAAAATCGGCGACGGGGGACGCCTAGTATCTACCTCGCTCCCTCACCGCGCCGGGCCTCGCGATCTCAGAAGACGACGACGCGGCTATTATCCAGCTGCCGCCATCCCCGTCGTCGGCACGGCGGGAAATTTGAAAACGCCAGCGAAAATGCCGGAACTGTCCGAGCGAACGTGCTTACACGTCCCCGTGCACGGAATTCGATATCGATCCCACCGATAAGCACCGCCGTTGGTATTTTCCATCATCTCGAATGTCTCGAATCAAGGAAGTATGGGGCAAGAGAAGTAAGACGACGAAGCAGAGGCGAAGGGAAACGAACTATAAGAGGTGTTGGAATATCCTTGCTCCTCGATAGACAATCAGACTTATTGAGACATTATAACAGATATAATAATACCATAAACATTATTCAGGGTGTCCCAGCATAAGGAGAATATCTAAATATCTTGGGAACCTAAATATCTTAAACTAAAAGTGACCATAAAGAAGTTCCTTCCACGGTATTCCTCCTTCAAAACCATTTAAATTTAAACATAGCTCATATCATTAAAAAAAACAAAAGAGATATTTAAGTATTCTTATGTTGGAATACTCTGTACAAACATACACGAAGCAATGGATCTTTCCTGTTCCACGAAACACATGTCGCTTCGTGTAATAGCGATAAATAAATATGCACATATTGTAAGAAAGCAAAATTCAGACAAAGATGAGATCTGGGACTGCTATATTATCTATCATCGAATTTGATGCATAAGAGATCCTCAAATGATTCCAAAAGAATTATTAGACTTTTCGACCAGGAAGACCTCAGACACCGAATCCCTTAAATTTTATCCACCAACCAACCGAGTCATCTCACCCCTGCGTCGTTCGTTTTTCACTTTTCCGCTTTCGCGAAAAAAGTCTCTAGTGTGGGGAAAGAATGTTTGCGAATCGAGCAGTGTCCTTTCGAAAGTCGTTTCGGGTACAATGAGCCAACCCGGTAGAACAAACATGAACCCTCTTACTTCGCTTCAATTCCCGTCACAAGCCTGCAACTACGTACTATATAGCTACGACCAGCCAGCGACGTATGTCCACGCCATAAAAGCAGACGTATATCACGAGTAACGTGTGTGATCGCACGCAAGTGACGCACAAAACCTTAACCGCGTAAGCACATTTACTGTACAGGGTGTTTCATGTGGCTGTAATGTCAGAAATGAACTTACCAAGCAAAAATAACATTTGTTCTATCTAACCTTCTTTACAGACGAGTCACAGGTGTTTTCATGTTTCACTAATTCTCGTTACAAACTGAGCCAATTTTCACACATTTGTGTCTTTAATCCTTTGAAGGTGACAACCATCCGTTTGTTTACTTCAGTAAAAAATTCAGTGGATCGAAGTCCGGCGACTTAACAAAGTGAACAAACCTAAGAAGAGAATGAGTGAAATACAAAAATGTCTGTAAATGTCTCGAAAACAAAGTCAGACAGAATGAATGTTTACATGAATTTTTTGTTTTATTTTCGTCTCCTGAATTAATTTCTGAAATAACGGCCACATGTTATGAAACACCTGTATCCAATAAATTCCAGAATACGGTGATGAAATTCAGTCCGAATTTATGTTCGATGTCACCGATTTAATAAACGGAAGACGCAACTCACGGAACAAAGACGACGGATATCGAGCGAGATCGTCTGAGAGATAAGTTCAATCTCGCGCTGCGCATTCCGCGATTAGAAATGACCGGATTCTTCATACGCGATATAACCCGGTCGGAGATACTAGCCAAGTTCCCGATCGGGCACATGAAACTTCCAGATCCCGTGGAAGACCTAAAGCCCGAAGACTGTAAAAATCGATCGCCGCCAGACTCCAAATAATTCCACTTTACGCGCGCGCGCGCGTACGCCCATCGTGTCCCTTTTTCTTCCAAACAGGATGATGCACCGTATTCTTGTACAGCCCGTGTACATCCGCTGGCGGCGATCCGATGTAGGTTCGATTTATCGCTATGCACGTTCCCTCGCACAACCGAGAAGTTCGCTCATAAATCGCTAACTTTTCAATAAGTACTTCCATCCCCATCAGTGCCGGCCAGAAATCGCGGGGCTGGCACGAGAGAGCGCGCAACGGAGATACGATTACACGAATATCCGCATCCCCTCCTCTTTCCCACGCGGATCCATATTTCAGCATTATATACACTCGAGATTTCTCCGTTGTTTCGCTTTTGTTTTTAACGCCGGCCGACGATCGAGATAACGGCTTGACGAAAGTTGCGGCTCGTTAAGGAACTTCTCGGCCACTGTGCACGAAACCGAGCAACAAGGAGACGCGTCAGGATCGATCCAATCCGCGGATAATCAGATCGATAGATCCTCTCTCTCTCTCTCTCTCAGAGACCGTTAAAGAACCACAGCGAAAAGGTGAGAGAGCGTTTCACGTGAAAAACCTGCGGTGGGACGTATTCTTTTCCCCCGGCAGTCGGGAGAAACCTCATAAAATATCCACAAACACGTGGCCTTTGAAGACATTCTGGTATCAAAATAGAGAGCCAAGAGGAATGGACGAAACCGCCGCATGCTCACCTACCGCAAGCCCCCTTAAGCTACTTACCGACTCCCTCCTAAGCTGCCTATACTCTCCGACGTCGGTCGACCCGAGGGGTAAACTTGGCATCTCCAATTCAAATAAGATTTGCAACCGGTAGCGGACGTCTCGTGAAGGGCCCGGATGGCCAATGGTGTGCAAGAACGTCGCGTAATCTAGCCCGTCAAATAGTGTAATCGATCGCTGAGCGGACTTGTATTCTTTGCTAACATCTCCGCCGTCTACCATCTTTGTAATCGACTAAGTACCGAGTTCACGCTTATAAGAGGATTATATCATCGGACCCCGCGATTCGAATACCTGCCGGGAGATGTAGTCAATAATATTATATTACGTTTCGGTGGATTCTAATGGAATGGAATATCGTTAAGGACACCGCGGAAATTACCTCAATGGTTTTCAGGGGAGACTTATTTATCGGAGGCCGACGGATCTCTGGCAATTGTCACAGAGAAAGAGATTTAGTGAAATGTCCTTGATTGAATGAAATTTGTCTTTTGGAGCAAACAAACGAATGTTTGATTCAACAAATTGTTTCTCAAGCAATAAATATCTTTTTACTAATGGTTGTCACGAGCAACGAATTATTTGAAATATTATTTCCTCTAAATAATGTATTTTCTATCAAATAACATTTTCCTCCAAACAAAATCGTACTTGATATTAAATCATATGATTTAATTATGTTATTTATATTAAACAAATATAGAGTATAGCAAGTAAAACGTATGCTAAATTTAAAAAAACTTTTTTCACCGTGTATCTGATATCTTCATCGAATAGTCTCGAATTGTTTCGTCGGGTCGTCCGTCGTGAAACAAATCAGTCGGGGAGAAAAAAGATCGCATTTTTTCGACCTGATTGATTAAAGCTGCAAACAAAACACGTCAACGTAAGCAGTAACTTCAGCGAGCGTGATATGGACCCTTGCTTGATAAATATTAACATTATGTATATTAGCAGTACACGTGGCGCCAATTAGTGCGTGCCACTTGATACGCGAACGTGGTGCGGGTGCCAACATCAAGTGCTACCAGCCAAATATTTACTTTCCTTGAGTTTCACGGCTCGTATAACTTTAACAACTAAAATTAATACCGTTATTGTAAGCACGTCGAGTTATGTTGGTTTATCTATGCCGCGCTAAATTGCCTTTAAACGGGCTCGCGCTTCCCGTTCATCATATCGCGCCGACGCGTTCATCATACTTTTTTAAAATACCGCAGAATTATCGCGGCTGCTTTTATATGCGAATTTTGGAGAAAAAAATTCAAATTTAGTTACACGCACGTGTAAAATTATTTAGCGCTGAAGACTAGAATTTTGTGAGCACAGAGCGCAACGAAGCAGTGGGAGATGCAAAAGTATCAGAATATGATTCATGACCGTACGGTTCACGTCGAAAATATATCTAAAATATGAATTCCCTGGGAAATACGAAATCTAATTACATAGATTGTGAACGCCCTTCCGTATACACCTTATAGACTACACTTGACAGAATACACAATTTACGGCAATACGCGTTTTTGGCTTACGGCTGTTCCTCAAGTGCGAACCCGCGGCTAAATTTGTCAGAAATTCCGCCGCAAATATCGCGCTCAAGCAAACATCCTGAAGAAAGCCTTCAGCCAATATAATTTTCCCCGGTGCCACGTTACAGTTAAAACAATGGCGACACGTCTACGGAGTATTACACGATTCTCTAACGCGACTCCGCGGTGTAGTTTAATATCACGACGACATTCGCGGGGAAATTTCCCCGATGACAACGGGGGATTCCCGCACATGGATCACGCCGGCAATCTATATCAAGGAAGCGGCTGCAGAAATTACAGTCGCGTGAAAAAGCACGAGGAAGAGGATGAAAATGAGGCACGATTTATCAATAGCACGAATCTTCGCGCTTTCCTCTCACGTAAAAGTGTTAAGCGCGAACTTGTGTATGACCTTCGACTCACAGTTGAACCCGTACAATTTCCGGCGCGTAAAAATGTCCGAAATTTTCCTTCTACATTAAATTTTCAAGTGGAGAAAACGGAAATAACTTCCCATTTGTGGTATCAAAAGAAACACAATAGAAAATCTATGAAGACTTAATATAGAACTGAAATTTCGACTCGAGTACGCTTAACGAACGAATAACAAACGAGCGAATGCAAACGTTCGCTGTTACGTTTCGGAAAATATGTACGCTATAACGAACGGAAAGTTCATGTAGATATACACGTAGAGAACGAAGGAACAGCGAATGCGAGCGTCCGTTTTTACGGCTCGGAAAAAAAAAGTCTTAAATCAAGAATAGATATTCATATATATAAACAAGAATATTATAATCTTTTCAGAAGATTTTTCAAGTCTCGAGCAAGAAACGAACGCCAGCGAGCGTTCAAAACGAAAAGTGAACATCCGAATGTTCATTTACGATGTTCGTTCGAACTTTTCGTCCCTTAGATGTATATGCACCTTAAGATAATTCTCATCGCTCTCCAGTTCTGTGTTAAATTGATCAGAAATAGTGAATTGCGTTGGTATCATCGCGCGCCATCAAACATGCAACATGACCATTACATTGAATAATGAATAGTAAAAAAATATGTTTCCGTATTCCTAATTCATCTCGATCGAACGATTGCTCGCTGTGAGAGCAACCAGCTAGGGAAATTAATTCCCGCTGCAAAAGTTACGCGGCAGATGCAGGTGCTGAGGAGGTAGTTCCGGCATTACTACCGGTGCTTTCAGCTTGGATCGGGCGGGATCATTACGAAGACGAATTCATAAACTCTCTGTTTATCTCCTTAAGCCTTTGCCGTCGGAAACCGATTCGCCAGACGTCATCAAAATGTGAATGTCATTCGCGTCGCGAATATAGTGAAGTGCAGTGAGATGAAGCGCAATCGTGCAAACGTGGGACGATGCAGGGTGGAGAGACTGGACGCAACTCCAGATACGGAACAACGCGGTTCGTCGGAATGCAGTTTTGCCGACGTACCTGGATGGACCTGGAGAGGCATCGGTGGATTTGGTTAGCTAGCTGTCGATGGATTTCAACGTGAGACGGTGAGTGTTCGATTTCGCGCAGAGTGTGCGATGTAACGCATGTACGTATAATAATAAATCGCATTGATTTCCAATGAGAGAGATAGGGGGAATAGGAGCAGTTATTCACTGCTGTTCACAACTAGACGTTCAGATAATTTCATGACCACAGTAATTTAATGTCCACCTAGCTAGCCATTTCTGAGACTATGAATTCACCGTTATTTTAAATTCATTGAAAGCTAATTTCCATAGGTCTTCGTAAAATGTAGATTTTCTGAAATATCCGATATGCATGATGACATTTTTAAGTGAATATTATATCAAATGACAAAATATATAAAGATATAATTTAGCAAAGTATTTAGCTTGATATTCAACGTTAAATCTGATAATGAAAAGCAAAAGTACAGAAAGAAGTAGATACTGTAGAGTAAAATGAGAAGAAAAAAAAAATGTAACACGAAGTCTCGGCATTATGATTACGATTATGATCACAACATACGCGTCCGACACGGTGCGATGCCACAAAATGGTCGCGCTACTTTGCTTAACGTTGCGCACCTTTATTACCCGCGCGGCAGAGAGGTCTTGGCGCAGATATTTGTATCTTGCACGCGAAACAGCTCTGCCTCGCGAAACGATACGGTTGACTCGTAAAAACGTTGTTTCCGAGATGTGAAAGTGGCTTCCTCGAACGGCTGCCTAAGACATCAAAGATACCGTCACGGACAAGTACCGCTTTTTCAGTTCTGCAGAATATTGTGACACCGCGTGACAGCTTGTCTTACGTGATCCCGCGGAATTTTCAGTCGCTACATCCAAAAACTGAAAGCGCAAAGATTCGCAGCACCAAATCATGCTAAAGTAAGTTCAAATCGTCGAAAATGACGATTCCCGTTATGATATTTATCAGGTGTATGCCACATGTCAAGATAGACATTCCGACTATTTTCTGGGTAAAACGGCTAGTCAGAAAATTCAGATTTTAGGTTTTTCCAGTTCCTTGAGTCCCAATTACTCTAAAACTTACTTACGTACTTAGATCTCATGGATCTCAATATTTTTGCAGCCTGGCCCGAATTAACGCGCGATATAATGACGTGGTCGGAATTTTATAATCATATTATTGATTTATTATTCATCAATTATTCACAGCGACGGAAACGATGTGTCAAATCAGTAATCCGTCATCATGATAGCTTTATGTTAATGTCCTTTATGTTAAGAAGCCATTCAATAATTATGTCATCAGAAGGGGAAAGAGGAAATAAAGACCATAAAACGTTACATGAGATAGTATAACTTATAATAATGAATGCACGTGGTTATCTGCTTTGCATTTGTAATACATTTGGTTACATTTGACGAAAATTTTTAAGTTTTGTATTGATAATTAAAATGCTAATTTTTTAATATTTATTCTTTTAAAAGCTTTTACTAATCAATATTATAACATAATATAATGTTAGATTATGCCTAAAAATTATTTGTATTCTAGAGAAAGATAGTGGTGTGTAGTCTAATAATTATTACCCACAATATGATTTTATGACAATTATAACTTATTTTATGCGGAAATAGAAAAGGGAAGAGGGAGAGAGTCATTTCATATGTCACGTAATATTGAAAGAGGGTCCAAATACTTTGTGACGGGGAAAGAAGGGGGAATAAGAAATATTCAAATTTCGCGTAATGTAATTGTTCAATGACCCTTAAGTAAATAGAGAAACGAATGTGTACGATTATTGTTTACATGCGTGTTTACTCTAAATTTTGAGTTTCGGACTGTCGAAATTTCTGCTTCGGAAAAAGACGAATTCCCCTTTTCTCTTTATTATTAAGTTATTATTAAGTTTATTATTAAGTTAAGTCATCAACGATCTTAAAGTAAATATTTTAACGGAAAGGCATAACGGGAGATCTGACCACATTGAAAATTAAAAGCTTTTCCACCAATTTACCTTCAGGAGTTAATAGAGCATTGTTCCTCGTCTAACTTCAAGTAAATTTTACTTTAATAGGAATTTTACTTCTCCAGACTCAAGATGCTTAATATCAAAGATTAAAAGTCACGGCGGACGTTACAAATTATAATTAAACTTCCCTTGAAAAAAGAAAAAAAGGTTCAGATACATTTAAGAATATCGCTTTTCGAATACAATCGTCGAAAATCGCTTTGCCTCGCCACCTTGATTATACCTTTTACGCTTGGATTCTTTCCATTATGTCCCCTTCAAATGTGCGTGTTTTCGCATTAGATCGCATGCGACCTAGTAACGTACTACACTGAAGGGGAAAAAAATGGTTAATCTCGTTAAAATTATAGTAATTTTCGGCGTCGACCATATTTTTCGTTATTCTAACAAAGTAACAGTAATGGCAATAAGATGTGCGCATATTTACAGAATTTTCCCATCTTTACAACAAAATTATTTCCGCTCCAATTATGAACAACTCGATTATTTGGGCATATTAAATTTTATCGCTGTCGCAACGAACATTAGTAACAAGATGGTTTTGCTACAACAAGAAATTTCTTTTTCTCCGTGTACAGTCACAGATATATTCAACACTTCGCTCAATGCGGAAAACATGCATTCCGCATTCCGTGCGGTGTATTTCTGGTAATTTAGCAGTTCACACGCGATATAGCACAATACGCACAACGTGCCGTTGGCTTTGCACGATTCTGAGAGCGCAAGAGTATATTATCGGAACGACGAACACGGGCTCGAAGAACACGTGAGATACAAACTGCACCGCGAGATAAAAGAGCGGCTGTTCAATGGGCATACAGTTAAGTAGTATAGTCATGGAGTGGAAAGCGTTCAACGGTGAAACACTCAACCGTTGAACAACAGTTATCTCCGCTAAACATGGCATTACGATGCTGCGCACTTAACGTCCGCGTCAAACGCAGATCTAACGACGGAGCATCGCGATTGGCCCGACCGGCCATTCTCGCTCGTTCGTTTTCGCCTCACCCTACCACCATCATTCGCTTTCATCGTCGGACATTTCATTTTATGGCATTTGATGGCACATCGACGCGGAACGCTTCGTCGATCGACGGTGACGGCGACGCGACGGGACAGAAAGGAGGAAGGAAAATAAAAAAAGGGGGAGGGGGAATAGCAGGAAATTGGGAACTCAACCCCGACGTTAACCTCCCTTGTAGTCGCGGACAGGCCCGATCGGACCATTAATTTTTGGAGCGGAGGCCGCCATTGGAAATTGCGTGGTTTTCATCGGTCGCAAGGCGCGCTCTCGTTCTCGATTTGCCTCGCCGATGTTACGATAGGTTTATCGAGCCAATCCCGCACCATCGTTGTCTCCGACAGACAAAGAGCTCGTTCTTCGAGTATCATGATAATCGGTTTATCGACATGTGTGTCTGTGCGTATGTGCTCGCGACGATACGGACGATCGTCATATTTATATATAGATTACCATTACGTTTAGTATCTCCGGAAGAAGGGATTTAAGGGGAATTTCTATTTTAGAGGGTCAACAAAATCGAATTTTTATTTTGCATTTTCTTAACCTTTGTACTCTTAAAAATGTACCCTCAAAGTAATTTCAAACAAAATTCAAACAATTTATCTATGATTTAAACATTTGAATGGATCGATGTTAGAGACGGCGCACAGCTCAAGATTCTCGTGCTCTCTCTCTCTCTCTCTCTTTCTCTCGCAACCAAAAAAGAAGTAGAAAAGTACTTTCATTTTGGAGAAAAAAATGTTTTAAAACAGCTTTGAAGTCAGCCGTCTAAAGTAGAAAACTCCCTTAAGTTAGAATTTTTAATTCATACAGAGAGAGCGTTCGAAAGTTGGTAATGCATCGAAAAAGTATACGTAAGGTAAGCAAAGATGTGAAGACGCTCAATCGGAAACGTATCCGGTGATTGTACCGTCGTGACTTGTTAAATTCATTGTATTAATTAAACTCGCTTTAGCACTGGCTATGCAAACGACCTGGCGTAAAACAAAAAGGAGTTGAATCCCGCTGTGACTGTAACGTCGTACGTAATATTCCTTCGGTGCCGCTGCGTTTTTACATCGAGTCATTTTATAGCATTACTTTATCGTTCTCGTCCTTCGATTGCGTTAAAATTCAACGAGAGGTTTTGCGCTTATATTTTTTATATTATCATTTACAGTTGACTTTACGACAGTAGGTCGGATTTTCACGCGAGAGCTATGAAAGAAGCTTTCAAAAATATATGCTTTACAATAGATGCTAATGCAAAATTTAACGAAATATCGGTAACCCAAACCGGTCCATGTACGCGTCGTTGAAAACTTGAAAAATGGATTTGCTGCTGGAAAGCCACATAATTTCCCGGCACGTATCCTTTTTACGGAGACCACGTACAACGGAAAGCTTTTATATAGTATCCCGACTTCAACGATAAGTACGCACAACGCCGTCGAGAGAACGTTAAATTGGTTAAAACTCGGGGATTTCCTGATTAATTCCGTGCCGCGGATTGGCCGCTGCCGCATGCAAACAACTTTAAGTACATTAAGCGAGATTCCTCTGCCGCGAATATAACGCAGAAGCTCATCCTTTCGCCTTGCTTTTTCGATATACAAACCCAGCTTGAAAAAAAAAACAGGAGACTAACTCGATTCGCGTTCATACATACATAAATGCACATATTGAATGATGCATAACTTAATATAATCCAATTTAAGCAATCTTTCAAAAGTAGGGAATTCACTAAGTGATTCGATGAATTAAAAGCTTCGTATAAACGCAAAAACACCAATGTAAATTTGATATTATTAAGCTTCATCGTGCTAATGTTATGTAAACAAAATATACTTCAAATATTTTAAAAATATAACTATTTTCAGAATCCTATATATAAGAGGCTTGCAACAATAATACTTAAGCGGTAAGAAAATTGACCAATCACAGTTATTTAGAAGAATAATGAAATAATGAAATAATTCTTTCGATATCTTTCATAGTATATCCTACGAAAAATATAATTGTATTAATTGCATCTGTATTTTCTAACAAATATTCCAGGTATATTTACTTATTTCATAACTCCGCTAATGTATTTAGATATAATCTATTACGATCCCTCTTATCAAATTTTACTTGATTATGTATCTTGATCTGATGATTACTTTTTATAAATACAATCCGTTTATTTATTTGCATAGGCTACTAATTCCGTTAATAAATAAATAAACAAGTAAATATTAACTTTTATTTAACTTCTCTTGTAAAAACATAAAAATTAGATTTATCTTGAGCAAAAAATTGAATTTTTCTCTGATGTATCAGATTTTGCTCATATCGATAATTGAAGAATCGGGAATGTATAGCATAAATAAATCGATTTTTGATAAACATCATAAATATCACAGAAACTTCATTTTCGAAAGTTTGAACAACTTTTCGAAATTTCATAGTATGGGCATTAATCAAAAAACTTTGCGATAATTAAACAACGGAATGCTGGATCGTGAAATGTAAACTGCGAAAGCGCGACTATTCATTCCTGCGCAAATTATAGCTGATAGTCGGCAGTTGGACGTTAAGAAGATAACAAAGCGGTTTATCGCGTCATTTTGCGACGTTGGTTGCGCGAGACGCCATTATTCTCTGTTTGAAATAATAAAAGCAATGAGTTTCTCTCGCAAAGCCCACCTTCTCGTAAAGAAGGAGCCTTCGCTACGGTAAATCTCCTTCTCGCCTTTCTAATCTTTTAAAAGGATAAGGAAAGAGCGGCGGAAGTCAATTCGCCGCGTCGCTGTGTCTCGACGAAACTTCGCGAACGTATATCAGCTTTGCGATAAACTCGATCGAAATTCGAACTTCTCACTCTTGGGGATCGATAAGCAACCGCTTCGCGAAAACTGGCTAAAAATCAATTTTTTTAAATTGACACGTGTCAATTTGTAAAAAAGAAAAAGAAAACGAAGAAATGACAAAACACATCGTTGTGTTAATTCTCTGTTAATAGTTTGCTCATGAGAAACATCTCCGTGACGCCGTAATTGTATTAAATGTCGCGAATGTACAATGTCTAAAGTGCTATATGTCTAGACACAGTTATCGTTTTCGACACTCACATTTCATTTGGAAAATTACAAAGTACCATAACCATAATAGTATTATTATAATAAGACAAAGCAAAATAACTCCTCTCCCCGTCCTATTCGGAGGAATAATACTAATCTGCTATTTAGGATTACGCGGACGTTAGTCTACCTAGCGAAGTCAGCCACTGCGTTAATTCCGAACAAACTGAAAAGCGCAGAGAACAGACAGGGGAGTACAAAGGTTTTCGTATCTCAAAATGCGCAGAAATCCGGTGCAGAAATGCGATAACGTGACATTAAACTCGTGACAATGCGTAGTATAATTAAAAAAAGGAGAAAATAAAGAAAACACTTTAAAAAGCGCGGCAGTTTCTTCATCTCATATATGACGTTTCCATGTACGTCTGTGATTTTGCGTTTTTCTTTTCCGACAAACGGCTGCTGTATAATCTAGGACAAGGGAAAGGATTATGCGATTTCCCGGACAGCTGAAGAGAACTGCCAGAAAAAATTTAACATAATGCTTTTTTATATTCCATTTCATAAACCTGATTACATTTCGCTGGAAAGGCGACCATACTGGTTTTCTTTTTTTTTTAACATAATATCATAATTATTCGATAAGCGGAGAATTAAAAGTTTCGCTTAAAGCTGAATCCCCGTATTTATAAATTAAAAGATATATTTTTCCGTCAAGCAATTAAATCTTTTCATAAACTTTATGCGGAATATCAATATTTATGGTAATCTTGCACCATCGGTTACGCCACAATGTACCCATATATCCATTCTACCGAAAGATAAAAAGAATCGGCAAACCTAAAAACACCGAAAACATTGTTATGCATATTCAGGACATCAAAAGTTTTGCAATTCTCTCAGAATTTCAATCTTTAACGAGTTGAGCCTTTTTACAACCTCCCTTAATATAATTGCTTTCCCTGATACAATTCACCGCGAATTTTTACGCCAGCCAAATATCTCGTTGCGTTTCTCGGAGAAGGAATCCCGAATAATCGATTTCTCTGTTCGAAACTGGCGAAATGAGTGGGAATAATAATCGGAAAAATTAGATCGCGGAAATAAAAACTGGAAGGACGTCGTTAATAGGGCTCGAATGTAACAGGTAATACTTGATCCTAAACTTAATAATAGGAATCCGATCGGTCGTATGCAAAGGATAATGGACTTATCCTGCCATCTGACGCGGAGAACAAACGATCGGCAAAAAATGTATGTATATCGGTTTATTATTACTTTTCCTACGCAAAATAAAACAAGAGATATACAGAAAAGACCGTTAATAAAAGCGAATGTCGGCTGCATCGTACGCGCCGATAAACCAATTATCACATGTCACAGACTCGTGTCTTCGACCACTCAAAGCTCGAAATCCCTGAATCCTGACGAGCTCCCTGTACTTTTAACTCCGCAGCTGCGTGCGCATTTTTATATTTTCCGCCCTCGAAATGCATATAAAGTGCAAACTTTTAACACGTGCGAGAGGAAGAAGGACCCGAGTCTGAAGAGCGCGTTTAAAAGGATCAGGAGCTTTAAGCGGCTGAATCTCCGGCTGTTTAGTGAATCTTTGCTCGCTCGCTGATTTCTAATCTGTCAGCTAAAGTTTACCTGATTACCTTCAATATACACATTCAAAGGCTGCCTTCAAGCACAGACCGGTAATCAGTAACTGTGCCAAATCTGACGTGCGCTTGAACGAACTTCATTTGCTTTGACTTCAAATACCCGGGAAATTGCCTGACAAGGCTACGTCGACTCAAAATCACTCCTGTACAATTTCCTATAATTTCTTTTTTTACTTTTCGCAGAGTATATTACGTACACAATACAGTCGTTGCACTTTCGGCTCTCCTCGCCCGCCCATTCTTCGTCTGTTCTTCTATCTCTCTGCATTCACATAAATATCTAAAAATCATTAAATCATACAGAAAAAGACATATCAAAATTGAACATATGCTGCAAGCGTTGTACTTTATGAACTAACGCAGAGAATATACTATTTGTATGATAGAGATATGTTACCAGAATACTTAAGAAGTAAAATAAAGATTGTGGGAAATGTGTGAGTGAAAGACAAAAGCATTGCGATACAGTTTGGCAGATGAGAAGAAATGCACGAGAAATATGCTTTACGAAAGAATAAAAATGTACAATGCCTTATCGGTTATGATAAAGCAATGTGAAAGAACTGAAACTTTGAAACATATGGCAAAAGAATATATTATAACCTATGTATAATAAATATTGTATTACAAATAGCTGAGAAAGCTAACAAAGATTATTTATTCATTCTTTCTCTCCGACTTTTTTCCTTCTCTTTCTCCTCTCTCCTAGCCTCAATTCGCTTTTGTGAAGCGCACACAGGTGCGTCATTCGTGTAAGTTGCGCACGAGTCCAGAACACACACGATCCCGTAAACGCAGGAGTCAATTCAATCAATTGGCTGGGTAGCACGCCTATTTGCATTTACCGCCGGCCTCCGACAGAACGCCGCAACAGACGAGCCGGAAATTAATGTGTTGGCTTGCTAATTGCTAATTAAAAACACTACCGCGACCGCGGCGACGGTCGTGCAGGCGCGCACCCACGGCGATCACGACCAACGGCAACGCATCCTGTAGCGGTGTACCAGTCTAATTCGGATGAAGGGCGAAGCTAAACGCTCGTTAAAATTTCCGCCGAATCGAAGCGAACGTGTAGGTGTACAAATTAAACTCCGCCACTCTCGCCCGAAGATTCACGGCGTCAAATATGACGAATCACGACCCGCATAGAAAATTTCTCGGAATCTGATTCAGTCCGATTTCCCAAAATAATTATAGATTCTAGTTGGGAAATCTACGTAGGTTCTGGTATTGTAATGTTTCAAACATGCAGTGAGAAATACATTTGGTTGACTCAAACAAAATGCTCATTTGGATAAACGAACCTACTTTGACGATTACTACGCATTTTAACTTCTCTCTTTAACTCCGCAGATTTAATTCAAATGCTCCCTTGAAGCTATAAATACTGTCAATCAGCAGGAAAGAAATTTTATCTCATGTTTGGGATAAGAATAAAATTGCCTAATTGGTATCATAATGGAACAATCTATTTATTTTGGGACAACTTCGGGTATTCTAATCAGAATCTATGGGAATTTATATGGGAAAATTCCTTTGCGGGGAGCAAATGATCACGTGGATCAAATGAAGTCCAGACCAACCGAAGCTAATCTAACCGAAGTTAAATTAGTTAACGGCAAGCGAGTTTTTAGGACCGGTTAGAACGGAACAAACTGACGCGGTCGGGCATATCGGGTTGATTGAATATCGCACAAGTGCGCGCGCTCTCGTTGCCACCCTTCTTTCCGGCTGAACGAGCACGCGCTGGATGTTGTATTCAGAACGATATGTCCCCATTATTTGTGCAAGAAGGGTCTCCCAATTTACCACAAATAAGAATCGCGCGCTTGTTGAGTCCGGACACGTCTCGGGGCTCGCGTTATTCGCTGCCCACGTACGATTGGATTATCAAATATTAAAGTGGCGAATACCGAATTAGCCGGCCTATCGTGAATCTTCTATGAGTTTTCGCAATATTTTTTTGTATTCTTATAAAAAACAAAATCATAAGAGTACTGTTTGAGTCGAATGATATTATTCAGCATCTCTGTGCAAAATGACGTAATAATACGCATCAATCCTTTTAATAAGAAGAAGAAAGGGAGAGGAAAAGAAGAACATAAAAAAATAATCTTTCCTAGAATATTTCTAGCATAATTATTATAATTGCTCCACAAGTGAAGCCTAGCGAATTTCTTAAAATTTGTATTATGTAGAAAAAGGTTTTCTTTATGCAATTATCCTAATTTATAATGCTTAAACGAATTGCAGTAATTTCAGAGCAAACGCAGCGTCAGCATGGGCGCATTTATCGTCGTTACGTATTTGTAAGGAAATTTATGCGGTGTAATTTGTTATGCTAAATAAAATGCACGGTTTGTGGAATCGTTGGACACAGGCCAATGGGATTTCGGCGTGCGGCGGCTACAGCGGTCTTAACTAATGCATTCATACGGGGAATCACAGCCCATCCGACAATGCAACAATTTTAATTCGCCTTTTCCGCCGATGTAAGCGCATTTTATTAGCAATTATCACGCGCTATTACCGAGATTAGTCAACGATGAAACAAAACGGAAGAAGATTATCAGCGATATCGCTTGCAATATTCACAAACCGATTACAAACGCGAAAACTCCCAATTCGACGGTAAATTCCGTTAATACTTCTGGTTATAGCGCCGGTGGCTGATTTTTGCAACGTTTATATAATATTTATACAGAATATTACCTGTGTCATCGGCGAAATATATCTTGAACCGATTAAACGGACACGAATTAATTAAACGTTAATCAGGGCGTAATAATTATTATAAAGAACACAATCCTACGGGAATACCGGAAATACCTTAATGTGAACCAATAGGGACCATTCTTCGTCCGATTTTTCATTCCCTCAGCGGTGTATGGATATTTCAATTACGCGACATTACCATCGCCATGAATTTAAAATTAATTTCCATCGCGAAACGATGATTGGCGCGAATTCCTTGCGACGTTTTAATTATTTCTGACGGTACGCCATTTCCGAAAGTCGATGATCCAGCGATCGAGACGAAGTCCTCGTTGAGTTCTCATTTTCTGCCTTCCTGCGAGCTCATCTCGTCGCCTTCCTTACTCTCTCTCTCTCTCTTTCTTTCTCTCTCTTCACTTCGCATCACCCTTTATTTCCAGATATCAGACCAATCGTCCTCGTCGATGGGAATTTTACGGTATATCGGGATTTGCTGTTGACGATACAAGTCGTCCTTGAAAGGAGATGACGAAGCGTATTCCCGAGTTTTATTATCCTTTCCGTTCTCCCTCCCGACCTCCTCCCCGTAATTGTCTATTTGCCAATGAAAGCAACAGATTAAGTTGGAGGAAATATTTCCGAATGATAAATAGATAAATAGATAGATTGATAGATAAATAGAGAAGAAAGAGAGAGAGAGAGAGAGAGATCCTGTAATCGTTTCACCCGCGTGAGAATCGTATGCGACACGAAATCCCGAATCAAATCTAATGACTTAAAAATCTTTAATCAAGTGCACATGCAATAAACTAATGACAACGTGACGATACCGAAGAGAATCGTCGAATTCGTTGTTTCGACACGAGTTAACTCAGTGAAATAGCTGTGGAGATGAAAGAGAAAAACTGAAACAAACTCTCGCAATTCTTTATTTCTGCAAAATGCACGACTATTTTTCCCGTACTATTGTGCAAATGTGTTGTGTACAACAAGCCGGCGTGCGCGCACTTCCAGCAACAAAATAGAAACGAGCGTATCTCGCTCGCACGATGTTCATTCGCTTGCGCTCCCGTATCTTTACATGAGCGATAAATAAAGTTTTAGTATTAAAAAAGAAAACAACAGCATAACGCTCGGAAACAAATTTCAACGTTAAAATCTCCTAGTTTTTCATCCCGGAACGCAATCAAGTGACGTGTGTATTCGGCTAATTAATATTTACGCGCGTCTTATGCGCGATCGGCGATAAATGAAGCGGCGCGTCCTTGTGTTATAAAAGAAAGCAAGAAAGAGGAATTAAAATTCGACGATGTTGTCTCTCTCCCTCGATCTTAATCCGCCAATTACGCGCTTCAAGCCGAAACGCTTGCTTCCAACATTAACCGCACGTTTACGTATGAAAGAGATAGCATTGCGTCGAGCTCGAGGTGGCACGGCTAATTGGGGATTGAAAACTGGGTCTTGAATCTGGCGGAGTCCCGATTGTGACAGCGCAGCCTCAATCTCCGACGGCGGCCTTAACGTCGTCACCGAATCTCGCTGCGAAATGAGAATTGCATGAGAGGCGGTATCAAATTAATAATTCGCAACGCGAACAGTCCTACTGTCGTAACCGCTTCGTGTCTGTTTGAAAAGCACTCATGTGAGTACATGCACACACACACACATACCGTCCTACTCGGCTTTTACTTCTGTCACCCAAGTGAATTTTCCGACGGATCGTCTGCAACATTACCGTGCGAAAATCGCCGCCGATGTCGCAAGCGAGATATTTAGCGTCCTAGGGCCAAGCGCAAGTCTAGCGTTGAATGTAGCAAGAGTGCGTAAATATAATATAATAATAATATATAATAATATATTTTTAATTACAATTAATATAACGATTATTATAATAATTATGAAATGATTTTAATATCATTTATTTATCTTTGTTCATTCTCTTGTCGCTGAATGTCGCTGAATAAATTTTAACTCGCGAACAAAAGAATCTTCCAGCTGTTTCCGGCGCACAAAAGCGACAGGCTTAATGTGCAACCCCACAAAATTGGAAAATATTATTAAATTCGTTTTTAAACACAACGCCTGCCTGCCGGTGGAAGTACACTGTAGACAGACACGCCTTTATCTTGAGTTTATTATACCGTGTTGATTTATGTAACCGGCGTAACGAACCTGCAAGCAACGTTTATGCCAGGCTAACTGGCGACCATGTCGCGACCGAACGCGAAAAACACGGAAAGAAGCTAGATCCGACGCAATCTCGAAGAATTCTCTGATAACGAGCACCTCGGCAGTAATCGGATTTGAAACTATTACAAACGCTCAAGAAAATGATGACGAGCTACACTTATCTCGTATTTGCTAGCGAAAATTTCGTCTGAAAGTAGGTCTGAGATCGAGTAATTGACGATTCAAGAAACAAAGGATTTTAAGAGTCTCGAAGAATTGAAGATGCGTGCGAAAAGAAAAATTGAACAATCGAAGCATACGAACAGGCTCACATATTCGAAAATAACAAGACTGGAAGACAAAATATTGAAGGTTGGGAAAGAAATGAAACACTACTAAATAACTTCACATCGTGGAGAAGATTCACAGATATAATAAATATTAGCCCGATAAATATTGCAATTTTCAAGCCATGAAAAACACCGTAAACATCTAGATAAGAACTCAAAGGCAAGGCCTCGATAAGAATTCTCAAATTGAAAGCAAGATCACTTCCATTCTCGTGCGAGAGCAACGGCCTGGAGAAATAAAGCGCAGAATCCCCCGTTGGACGCATGTATATAATACTACATTTAATATTACATCACTCGCTCACAACAGCAAGTCACATGAGCTCGGAAATCTTCAGGTCCGCCGGACGATTAAATGGTTGCGTTATTGCGACTGAGGAGCCCGCATCCTTTGTGCCTCAAGTCCTTAATAATGAACTCGTTCATTGTTCACTCGATCCACGGGGACGATCGCCGTAACAAAATACTCGCCGTTAATGTTATCGTAGAGCCGTCACTTATACAAACCACCCCGGCACGGTTCGCGTAACGATATCAGAGGATAATGGAGCCCTTGCAGCGACGACATGTACACAACACGATAATACTCGTACTTACACGCACGCGTGTCCAAACGCCGCGTTTGCTCGCGCAAACGTACACATGTGTGCATGGATACTCGTTTGTATCGCTCGCGATTCGCATGACGATGGTAATGAGACCTTTGCCGGAGGGCTTTTCGGCGCACAATGCAATTCCGCTTGTTACTGATAACGGCCGCCGCAATTGCTCGTTACCTTTTTCGCGTCCCCCATCTTTTTCCATCCGTGATTTTCATCGTCTGCGCGCGTTTCTCGTCGGCCCCTCCCCTCTGATAGACGAGAAAGTGGGCGAATCGCGGATGAAAAATAATGTGCTGATTTCAGATTCTTCGTCGTCGAGACGAAGGAGGCGCGAGAGCGAAATCAGTTTCTTTTCTCCACAAATACGATGCGCCGTAAGAAAGTCCTGCGCGGAAGATAAAAGGTGCATCGGTCCCTTATTACTTTAATTCCGTTTATTAGGACAGGATAGCCACCACAGTCGAGATATAGAAGTGACCGACATTATCCACTGAGCTATTAATACTTGCATCAATACGAATTCAATCAAATCAAGACTAAAAATCTTTTCAGGAAATTATGATATTCATGCTTATATATCTATTCTTGATTTAAGACTAATTTTCTTTCTTGTCTAGTAATGCCAGGAATTACACGAACAATATAAGAGAACCATCTAATACGCGCGAGAGTGAATTTAACGCATCCACGATCGCAATTACGCGCTGCTAAACTCGATAGGCATTTCGATATGCGCTTTTCATTAGCAAATCGCCAATTTCAACGCGTCTGATCGCTGTATTAACGGACGATAACACTAATTAGATAGCCGCGGGAAAAGAGTTTCCGAACATTTCCCTCCTGCGAATAATGGCCAATTCGATTAGCCAACTTTCATCCCGACATGCACGCCACTTGCTGTTTTTTAATCCTCGCGGCCTGTCGATATCTGGTAGATATCGCTTATAGGACATGAAAAGAGGAAGAGGGTCGGGGAATGTTTGCCGTGGGCGATCTCTTAATTCCCCCGCTCCCCCATAAACTTACAGCCGGTTCGATCTTGCGGGAAATTTGTTTTATCTTCGCTTCGTTTATCCGATTATCGATATAACGAACCAACATGGCCGACTTTTAATGGAACGTCGCAAGAATATGAAAAATGCGCTCTTTCAAACATCCTGCAGTAAGACAAGATATGTTAATAACAGGATCGAACGCTTCCATCGTTGTACCTTCTTTGTTAACCTTTTCAAAACGTGTCTCCGTTTTTCCGATTTTTCCGTTTTTCAATTTCACGTTTCTCTTTTCCTTTTGCTTCTTGCGCATGAATATTTTTCCAACGCGTATGTGTATTTTTCTACACGTATATTGCAGCAAGGTTGAAACGTCGTGCAAGTAGCCACGGTTATAACGGTCAGCGTTTAATGATTATTGCCTCTGATTATCATCTAAAAAAACTACTCGCAGACAATAACCGCTGTTGAACGTAGCCAATGTTACGGCATACCGTGTGACGTCTAGTGTCACAACATCCCTCTCGCTAGTCACACCAACATAAATCTAACCACGCAAAAGTAATATAATATAGCGCACAAATAACTTACGTCCGAGGAAACCGAGCAAACATATACAAAAAACATTTTACAATATATGTGCATTTCTATTGATTTCTTTCTTTCTCTATGCAGTTTTATTCACAGCACTGTCATTCACTCACCGGTACCAAAAAAGTGAAATGATCAGATATCAAAATAGTAACCAAAAGTGATATTTTTTCAGATTCTAACTAAAACCACTTCAGCATAAAAGCAATACTTTTACCTTTCCAGATTTATCTTCGGATAATTTAATATAACAAGTTTTTTTCGTAGTACGGTTTGAAAATTCATAACGAAGAAAAACCAAAGATGCAAATATGCTTTCGGAATAATCAGCACCAGACAAAACAGCAAAAAAGAAATATATATATATATATATATATATATGTAGAACGCCAGTATTTTACAAATTTAATGGAAGCTTAAAAAAAAAACAACTACAGTGATCTATTTTGGATAGTGAATTTTTTAGCGACTTGTCGAAAAGGCGACTGGACGATAGCGCTGGTAATATATGGCTCGTCATTAGCAACTCTGATTTAGTAACAAACAACGTTCTCTCCAGTACACGAGTCGATTTTCGCCGTCAAAAATCACGAAACTACCTCGCGCCGAATGTCGACTCAGCCCCGCAGGAAATCGCGGAAATTGATCACCCCGCAGCGTGTATCACATTCGGACGAGCGCACAAGTCGAAATCAGGGGGAGGTGAAAGAGCAGCGGGTCGGAGAAAGGCTAGGAGGGGGAGGGAGTAGAGGGCGGAGGATGCGAGAGTTAAATTAGTTTCCGGGGCAAAAGCTGGCTGCCGGCCGGTTTTCAGGACTAACCCCGTGTATAATTCCAGAACAGCTCCATCAGGCCGGAACCCACGAAGAACCTTCTATCCAGGCCATCCACCGCCTCCGCCAGTGCCACACGAAGCACGTGTCCCTCCCACCACCACCTTCCCGGACTTCGCGGGCGCTGCAGTTTGCGAAGTTAATTACCGTCGGATAATTGCACCCTATATGCCGTCCGTCTGATTAATGAGGCGCGGCCGGACGAGGATCATCAGGGATACTAGAACCACCCACCTCAATCCCTCCTCTTTCTCTTGTCGTTGAAGGGCGGTTCGCGGTTTCCTCGGAGTAACGAATTATTAGTTTGTCCGGTTACCGCTTCATTACGCTATTTCGTGGTCACTTTTTGCGGCCTCGTCGCGCAGCCGTCGCGCCGAAAGTTCGAGATTAACGAATTTGAAGTTTTTCGAGTGCAATTTACCCCGTCAAATGAATATCTCGCTTAGCGAGACGGACGCTTCAACTAGTAATTCAGGCTACCTTCCCTTTGTTAAACGTAGCGGATAAAAACGTTCTGGTTTACTATATTTCCTTCCAATCATGCGTGACTTTTTCAGAATTCGAGATTTTCTTTGAGAAGAAATGATGAATTCATGTTGAAAAATTCTCGGTAGAACGAAATTTTACAGTTTCTTTGTCGCGCCGTCTATCGCGTCCTATTCTGATTTCGGATTCCTAATTTCATCACACCTGCGGATCCTTGTATGTAAGATCCACTACTGAAATGCGATTGCTCGTGGAGTTAGGAGGGCCCGGATTAATTAATATTTGCGCAATCACGGTATTACTCTTGGTTATCTCTGGAGGTTGTTCCAGAAACGATTCCTTCGAGGGATTCTTGGGAGGACACACAGGCTTCCGCAGGAAATGCTTTCGCGCGGCTTGCGGTTGCACCTTGCACGTGCTTGCAAAGCAGCCGTCTTCCTCGGCTAGGACCCTTCGTGCTTGAAGAGGGAAACTCAGCAAGATCTCGAAAGGCTGCTTGAACGGCGACAGGCTTGATTACTGACGTTACGTCGCCGACGTCGATTCCGATGTATATGCACATCCTTAACAGGACATTCCGTACACGGGTAGGCGATCAAAGAGCGCCGATTGTTAATTAATTAACACCGGCAAGCGTACCACATATCGCAAGCGATCCGACGAGACGTGCGTCACGATTCAACATGCCGTACATTCTATATATATGTATGTGTGTGTTCACTGAAACATATAACTGACACGTATGATTAAAGCGGCGATTGAAGGAACAAAGTGAGCCAACTAAAAACGACGGAGAACTTCATCTGATTTGATAGTTAAAGTTTAGATTAGTGGAAAAGAATGTGATATTATGGCCTCCATTTATATTTTATACCATAATTTTGTTAATAATCAATATTTTAAATTGAAAACTTAACGACTGCATTCATGCGTTTTCGAATTCCCTACTTTTCGACCGACGAGTTTTTATAAGATGACTTAGATAATGAGAAAATCTCGCGAAACGCAAATGTCGCCCAGCTATTATCTAACACAGTCTGGATTCTTCTGTTCTTTCCTGAACCGTGCCTATTTAACCGAGTCAAATACGGGCTTCGTAAACACCGTGTGCGCACTTTCATCTCAACGATTTACGAATCCGTGCTGACAGTTGCTGCTAGCACCGGCTTTTGCAATTCATGATCAGAAAAGCTCCGGCAGGCTCTCGAAATCGGCGACGCATGGAGGCCCGGCTATTTGTTTCCGACGTGCGACGAGTGTAACTGAACGTTTTCAGCTGCAAAATGATGCTCGCGGCCCGGGCATCGTGTAAACACGCGGATTCAGCGCACGGTGAAACCGTCTTCCTCTATTTTTTTTTTACGCTCTCCTCCTCCTCCTCCGGCATGCTACGTTTTCATTCGCCTTTCGCTCCGGGGGTCGCGCTGCTACATAAAGGCTCATTTTCACGTGGTGTTGCGCCACAGCGATCGGTGTCACTCCTCTGTCATCTTCTCGCCGCTGTTACCTCGCGAACATCACAATGGATGATGTAAAGTGCACCCGTGTGCGGGAACAAGAGCTGGTGTAGTGGAAATTCAAGTACCGCTCAAAGTCCAGATAAAAATTCCACTACCAGCGCCTTATTCCGGACGCATAGCGAGCGCTAAACATACTTTTCTAATTTCGAGCATCATTTTTTATGCACGGAGAGAAAGGTCGGTTAAATTAACGCGGTAATGAACCGTGGCATGTCATTTTGACTGAAGGGAATACAATTTCTGGTCTTTACAAATTGGGTTCTTAAGAGATTACGTTTCTTTCAATCAAAATCCGAAACTCATTTATTGTCGCGTTAATTCAACCAATCTTGTTTTTTTTTTTTCTTATATAAAGGATGTCTTAAATCCGTAGGGAGGTTGTAAAACGAGTTTAATGAGTATTCGATGAAACTTGCACTACGTATACACTGAAATATTATCTATTCGTGCAATTAAGAACAACCGTACTCTTAGTCAACTTTAATCACTTATAATTTAAAAATTATTGTAGCCTCATTAATTTAATACTCGAATTTTCATCTTAGAAAATCTCAAAGAGTCTGTTATGTTAAAGACATGCAACAGTTCCGGAATAACCGGTATGTATAAACATCACGTATAACGTTATTTCAATTTAAGAATCAGTTTGAGAATCAAAAAGACCTACGTGGCGTCCGCTATGTATCCAGAATACTGCCTCTGGCGCGAAAGTTCAGCTGCAGATTAGGAAGACTCTCGGGAGAAACGTAGTTGCGGCGGGAAAAATGTGTAGGCGGTTGGAAATGTATTCACCTCCCTAATCCGCCATTATTAGACCATTGAGATTTTATCCGCATTTCAACGCAAAGGGGTTACGGTGCTTGCTGGTGCACGCAACGTATTTCCATTCATCGTGCCGTTATCATTCACGTCCATCAGTCGGGGGCAATATGACGCAATCATCATCGCAGCAACGGCATAAAATTTACTGCACCGAGCGTAAAATTTACCGTTGACTAGAAATACTCGCGCACTCGCTGTCCGGGGGAATCGTTACAAGTGACCAATGCCCGGAGGCTGACGCGAGATCCGATCTAACAAACTGGCGTTGTCGACTTAAAAATACGGGCGACACATAAATACGCCTTAGATCGGCACGACGCTCCTCGATGCTGTTTCCTGCTTTGTTTCTTTTATCGCGGAATTTTTCCCGCGCGAATTCAATAATGTACCGATCGGACGAGACTACCTTCATGCCGCAATGCAGACGCCACCGGATTGGTTTTAAGAAATATCAGTAAGCGCTACTCTGTGACACGGCTTAGAGAGATGCCGGCGAGAGATACGGCACGTCTCTGATTGCGTTCCTTAGTTCGCACAGCCACCACCCCTTATTGTCCCGTCTACCCGTTTCGGCGCCAACCGCGCTTACCTTCTCTCTCCACCCTTCCGCTTTCTCTTCTTAACAGTGCAGCTATTCTCTCTCGTGGTTCTTCTTTTGTCCGACCAGAAGAGTCCCAGGGTCGGATTTAATGCTTTACTTTCGAGGATTGCTTTAACTTCGCTGCTGCTTCCCCGATACAATGACGTGTTCGTATCGTTGCGAACCGCCGCTTTCAAAGTGAACGGGACTCCATTAGAGAGGTGGTCTCGAGTATTCGATTAAGCGCATAATGTGTGATTGGAACATATAATTTTATCCGGAAATATAATTTTGATCGAAAGCTCTCTCTCTCTCTCTCTCTCTCTCTCTCTCTCTCTCTCTCTCTCTCTCTCTCTCTGAGGAATGGCGTTAACGCCGGTATATTCCCAACTGATTCTCTCTCAAAGTGTTCTCTCGCTCGCAGGTGAAGAGAAAAAATAACGCGGAGGAAGACGACGCGTTTATAGTGGGGTAAACGACGGCGTGTCTGAAGTAAATGGAAGTACTTAACTAAGCTGTTCAAATGACGCAACCACTGCACGCGCCACATATGGGACGCCGCTAACAACCCCCGAGGGGTGAAAATTTGCGCCAGCGGCCCTGAGCTGAGACAGTGCGTTTAGAGTAAACGGAGGAGAGAAGAACGGAGAAGCTTTACAGAATTAAGGAGCCATTCGCCTTTCATTAACTCACCGTGGGCCCAAGGGAGGAGAGATATTCCCTTCGTGCTAACTCACCCCCGGTTTGTCACCGCGCAGACAGCGGAAGGAGACTGTCGCCGATAGAAGGACTGGACTTTTATCATGCCGCGAGACCATTTACCGCCACCACCACTGTCGCTTGGCAAATAGGTAAACGAGATCCTTTCCGATTCCGCTTAACTCTTCGGCCGCGATCTAGATTGCGCTACTTCGTTAATCAAGACGATAGAATGCGCGTCTTCAACTCTCCATCTCTCTCTTTCTCCCTCCGCGTTTGTTTTCCCCGGTACGTTCGCGAGTTTTAGATTAAATCTGGGGTAATCGCTTTAATACTCTCTAAGACAATTCTCCAATGACGTATAATTATAGCTGATTATAGTTAACGAGCAATTGGAGTTTGTAAGCCTCCTCCCTCTCTTTCTCTCTCTCGTTCGTTTTCTCATTAAGGAGAGATTTGCCGATCGGAGCGTTACGTTCAGGAATGCACACGTTAAAAAATCGCGAATTTGTGGCTGTAGTGAATTTTCTTCTGACATTATATAAATAACGAAGATTTAACAATCCTCTTCCAGTTGATGTTGTAGCAAAATACCCATTGAGATACAATTCTGAAGCTTTTATTAAACTAATATTTTCACATCAATTCAAAATGAATTTGCAGACTAATAATTTTATTTCTTCTGCGTGTATTATTATTTCGGGAGATTGAATTGGGTTTTGATTTCTAAAGAGACAGAGCTAAATTAATATAATTCTCAAACTTCTGTTAACCGCTTCAAGCGACGAAAACAGAAATGAAATATTCAATAGCGCTTAATTCCAGCGCTATTTCGACTTCTTGGCGACAGCGACGGTGCTGGTTTAATCGAGGTCTCGCAGATCCAACTGCACAATCAGCAGATTAATCTTTCCCCAATCGCACACCTACGCATATCAAGCCCTCGGTGTTAAGACTTACCGGGATCGGAAGAGGGATGCGCTCTGGTGAGTCTGCAGAGTTGTAATGGCAGATAACGAGTATCCGCTCGCGGTGGTGACTTTGGCGGCGGCGGCGTCGCGCTGAGGAAACCGCGCTGAAGTTCCCAGCCCACTTCCTGGATGATCGAAGCCTTCCTGAAGTATGGCGTTACCTCTCGCAGGTACTTAACTGCAACGAGAAAACATGCCGTTATCGTTCCGCTTGTTGGAACGAGAGAAGACACAAATGTTTAATTCTTCTAAGTTTCCACGATAATAAACTGAAATGATCTGTCTCTTAAATTATACTTTTTGTTTAATTGAAAACTTCTTTATTTAGATTGTCATTTATTTTCTTTATTTTTCTTTGTTAATTTTCTTACTTTTCTCTGTTTCCTCGATTCAATGTAGCCAAACATCGCCAATTGCATATTTGTACTTGCCAAATAATATATTAATATATAATAACACTATACTTCGCTCATCATCAATTATCATTACATTATGGTTCCTATGACGATCGGGTAATTATTGAACGACAATGTGCAATATACTAATTACAATATTCAATGTTATCTCTTCGCGAAAAATTCCGATATCCGTGCAATATTAGAATAAACATTATACAATAATAATACAATGCGAGGAAAGATATCAAGACAGTCGAATATCAAATAATTCTCATATAATAAGTTCTTCTTCAAGAGTCAACATGCAAAAACATTTGCAGCATCAAGGTAGGTTGATAATGGTTTTAATCTCGAAATTCTTCATTCCTTCTTCTTCAAGTTCGACGGAACTTGTAGGGTTAACGTAGAATCAAAATTTCGACTCGGGAAGACGCTCGGGTTTCTGAAACGAAAGTCGTGTCGTGAAAATGGAGTATCGACCTTTCGAATACGACGCCGGCACCCTCGCTTAACCGACATCTTGTCGGCCCTATTACGCGAAATTTAATGGAGAACGCGCCGTCACGTGGCGACAGCAGCAGGACGGGGGTGGAATTCTGATGTATCGTATCCACGATGATCTAATATGTTCGCTATAGCGTGTTTCACGTGGATAATATGTGCAGCCTTGTAGCCGGCCATATTTACTCCCTCTCAATCCCCAAACGACATTTCCGCGCCAATCCTCTTGATTGAATATATCAGCATTCATCAGTGTCGGCGCCTTGATGTGATCTCAGTTTCGGTTATAACAAGCTGTTTGTCCAAATCAATCTGATCCACATATAACATTCCCATGCGCGCATAGACATTCTATAAATATAGATGATTGACATATCGATCGCTTGAATGAATATTCCGTCAATTCGCCACTAATCGGACGATGAGTCATCTTTGAATATGCTAAGTAACTACTCTCATAAATATCCAAATTATTCTTATCAGTTTCTATCCAGCTATGTAAACGGTATTTTCTCAGCACGTGAACAACATCTTATGTCATTGATCGCGAAATAGCAGCTTCGTTTACAGCCGAAATTTTCAATGAAAACGTGAAAAAAACGAGGCTTTCATTCTGAATTATCATCGGATTACATTAACCCTCTCAGTCGCGGAACTAGCCACGATGAAAAAATCACGTATTCCTTAAAAAATAAAATTAACCGAGCAACATGTTCCCGGGATATAGGCAATTTCGCGGTGAAAGGGTCAAAACCGTGAACCGCTTCGCGGCCGAAGATCAAGCCCCTGTCCAACTTTTCATGCGCGCACGTATCTCCGCGCGTATGCCGACACGCGACGTGTTTCTATTGAATTTATTTCAGCGCCCTGGACGTTGCTGATTGCAACTACACCGAACCGGGACGCCGGACCCGACGTAGCGCGACACTTCGCTTGCCAGTCACGTATTCCTGCATCATTTGCTATGGGTTTCATACCAGCCATAACTCTACGGATATATCCAGCCTCCTCCCCCAGCGGCCCTTGCACCAATTCTACCGCCGCCGGCTTCGCCGAATCCCGTCATAAATGCCGCGCCGAGGTTGTCTTCCCGGAGCTTGCAGCGGCTCTTAATCCGCCGCGCATTCATCGAGCGAGGAAATGGCGTCGGGATTAATCAAGTCTCGCCTGTCGCCGTTAATTTGAGCGAAGGCCGCCAATTTTCATTCGCCGGCGAGCTGTTAATCGCGAGGCGGCCTTTGACGAAGCGGAATTCGCAACGGGATTGAATGGCATTGTGCAGCTCGCGAGACACGGAACGACGGAGAGACCGGTAAGCTTTGATTGAGCTTTCGCGCGAGGGTTTGTTTAATGGCGATTGTGACGCCTAGTAGACTTGTCCTAATTGCATTCGGATCTGTCGGGATCGCTTAAGTTTCCCAAACGTGAAATAACTACGAGCTGCGAACGCCCGCCGGCTGCAATATACACGGCGAAAGTCGAAGGAGGGAGGCAAAGCGCGGGGAACACGAGTAGACGTCGATTCCAGGCGTACGTGGAATTTACATATTTCGTTATTTCAGTCTTCGTGAAAAAAAAGAAAAAAATGCGTGCGCACAAAAATAGGGGAGATTTCCCCTTGGTCGAAGTTAATTTAACGAATTAATCCTTAATTTTTGGGTCTCATAATTAACATACTTAATAGTGAATTTTTGCCATCAGCGTGAAAAAATTCCGCGCATAATGTCTGCCTCTCATTTCCATGATGAGAAACCCATTAGTGGCTCAATGCCTGACCCTACTCCCGGAATATCAGTTTCGGATCTGCCGCGAAGCTAATGAGGATCGCTTGCATATTAAACCTTCCGTGTTCAACGTTTGTTTAAAAGAAGCGACGACTTTTATACGACGGGTTTGCAAATCTTACACCGCGATAACACAGGATGCTCATTACCCGATAAAAACGTGTGCGAATAAACAATGAAAATGTTCAGCTCGAGAATCGATAAAAGCGCAGTTCCGGCGCTTTAAGAAATTGACATTCGAACAAAAAGTTCACTGGCCCGAAAGCTAACCACCATCGTCGCATTCTGCTCGCATTCGCCGTCGAATCGAGCCGAAACGCTGGATAGCCGGGGCAGCGTTGCGAATCAATCGACCATAATCGCGCCCGTTGAATCGGGTTCTCCCGTTTCCTGCGTCTGTAAAAAGCGTTTCGATGGCCGCCGCGCGCACCGAATATCAATGGCGCATCTCACCCCGAGAGCTGACCCCTGCATCCAGGAAGGATGCGTCGTCCTTGTTGCGGCCAGATAGGGAGCTAATAAACTGAAAGCGAAGAGGGGGAGGGCAGGGCTATCGCGTCCCACTTGATAAATCGACTGTGGCTCGATCCCAAGATCGTAATTTGATTTGATCTTCACCTCGCGCGCTTTACACTGAAGGACCATCCTGCGAAAATTCGAGTCCTATGACGCGTTCAGCGAGACCCAATTTCACGACTTTAATATCATTTCTGCTCGTTCGACGTTCGTGAAATTTATTGGAAATGAAAGAGCTTACTTATGAGTGAAGCCTGGGCACAAATTTTGAATATTAATATTATTTATAAAAAGTTATCTGTTTAATTGTATGTTAACCGTACGCGAATAAAACCCACCTTTTCATTTCCAGACATTTTTATCGACATTCCCCGTAAGGTGACTTATATTTGACTCCTTATTATCATAAACTTTGCGACAAAAAATTGAAAGGGACGAACTTACGTACACCTTCCCACAAATAATATTAACGTATTAAAACTATATTAATATTCAAAATGGCACATCCGTGCTTAAGCTTTTACTAGCCAATAAATAAATTCTTTTCCTTCAGTAAAACCAAACAGATCCATTGTTACTTAATATTTTTTTTTATCAGAAATAATTAAAATATAGGAAGGAGGAACCAATATGCACGGTGAAGCAATAACTCTTTCTATTGCCACTCTATTCATCGTCTTCGAAAAAAAAAAAATTCTATCAACAACTAGATGAAAAAATTAACATTTGTAAAAAAAAGTTCAAAATGATGACCGTCGATAAATAATTATATCGATAAATAATTTTTGTTAGATACATTTTTCTCCTACGTCTGAAAATATTTGATGTGGTAACGATTATTGTCCCATCCTGTATAATATTTCGCGTTGAAAAAGATCGTTATATTTTAGGCTGCACGTTTCTATCAATTGCGCTACAACCTCGTTATTAATTCTATTATCAACGCGATACAATCTTCTGATATTTTGTTTTCCATTATTTGTCGCACTCTTCTTTATTTCATTTGCGAATCTCGCTTCGTCGACGGAATATCTCTAAAGCGAATGTAGCAGCTTGCACAGATAAAAAGGAGGACAATATCGCGAAGAGCGTGTCTGGCTGCTCGTCTTGGGACCAATACCCGTTTCGAATTCTCCCGCTGCGATTGGCAACAGGATTCGAATCCTGCGAGCCCTTACGAGGCGAGAACCTATTTCTTTCTCCGCGACGCGCTTGTCGTAAAGCCTCCAAGAATCTCTCTCAAAGGATCCCCGTACAACGAAGCGCTCCCAACGTGGGGCAGATTTCTCGACAAATTTCTGAGTCCCCGTAAATCCTGATAGGACCACTGCGAGCAGTCTTGGGAACAAGACGTTAGCTAGAAACTCCTCGCGATTCGCTTTTCGCTTCTTCACCTCTCTTTACGATAAGCACGATTTGAGAGAAACGTGTCTCTTAGCTCTCTTTAGCTTCAGCTTTCTTTCGTTAAAGCTTCGAGAAAAAGCAATACTGAGCAAGCCACCAACAGTTATTTAGAACAGAATTTCAGAATTAACAAAACTTTCATAGTTGAAGATTCTGAAATTCATGATAAAACCATATTTTTATCCCGTTCGAGTGTGCCAGCTATTTTACGCCCAAGAAAATATTTCTACTTTAAAGTAGCATCTCTCTTTCTCCCTCTCCTTCCTCAATTTCTTAGAACGCGTCCGACAACTTCAGTTGATGATCTTGACGATCCTCATATCCTTAAATTTGCGACACCGTCCGTAAACCACGCTTCTCGAGAGGCAGGATATCCTGACGAAGCTGCAGGAAATGTGCGCGACGTGAACGTCGAGGAGAAAAAAAATGTCGAGCGAGTTATCGACCAGACGATTGGCACGTGTTTTGCATAAAACTGAAATCAGACGATTCACTGGCAGAGAGACGAGCCGTGCAAAATGAACGGCTCAGTGAATTGTTCGATGCATCGTCCTCCCGCAGTGGGACTTCATGATTTTTTATAACGCGTTTACGTAACTATCGAGTCGTTTACACGAGAAGCAAAATGCTCTTACGTCCGCATGAATCAGCCGATCGTCCGACAGGTTTAATAGATTCGATAAATCGACTCATGGGGGTCGCGCGCGACTATAACTTTACAGTCATTCGCCTCCCTATTGTTTGAAGCGATTTAGCTCGAGAGATGATCAAGAGCGAACGGAATAAATTTGCCTTAACTTAACACGTCATTTGTGTTGATACCGTCGTGCAAATATCGGCAATTTGTCGCATCCCCTACCACACCCTCTTTCCTTTTACACAGCGCGCGTTACATAACCCCCGTGCAACCAATCCCTTTCCCGCCCCCGCTCACTTCCCCTATCTGGCCAGGTTACATACGCTTTATACGCTGCTGATATATCCAATATATCACGTGGCATGCGCACATGTATTCGCAGTTGGCGAAGCGGCAATCGCGCCATTTTTGCGCTTTTTATAGTCGCACAGCCGCTTGTATAGACCTCAACTTGACTGGCGCTTCTTTTTAGCTGTATGTGCACGTTGTGTGCACAACAAACTCGTGTGTGTGTGTGTGTGCGATCCTAAAAAGAAGCTCGCACCTTCCCGTATAAATCTCGCGGGATCCTCGCGATTTACTCACGGCTCCTTATTTTATCAGAATAATACAGCACGCTCCTATTATACTCGCAAAATTACACTCGCTTCGCATCGTTGCGGCACGACGTTAATGAATCGGACAAGCTGTTGCAAAACGAGATCGATTAACGGTTTTCTGATAAGCTGATGAGGCAGAGAACAACTTTCGTTCACGGGCGTTGGAAAGACACAAGAATCAGAGTCCTGATGAGGAAGCCCTGATAGGTCCGCCCGTTGAGAGAATTTCGCGGGGCTTTCTCCTGCGAGAATCATACCATTACTCGATCGCACGACGGTGAAAAGGGCAGATTTCTTTGGCGTTTCCTCGGACGTAACCACTCGCCCGAGAGCACAAAAATCTGATGGGATCAGCCGTTCTCCTGCGGGAGCCGAGAGAGAGAACGTTTAATCTGGTAAAGGCGGGCCCGACAAATAATTCAACGAACGATATGGCGGAAACGAGAGAAAAATGCACCGCGGAAATAATCGGGCAAATAACGTTTAAAAGGAACGGCCGGCGCGAAGGAACGATCCATTAATTCGGCATTAACACAAATTATCCATCGTTCAGTGATAAACTCAAAATCGCGCGACGATTCGACGGAACTTCAGCGTGATTTTTGCTTTGTCGGTACATCCTTTTGTGCTTCTCGATTGATTTATTCGCGCGAGTTTCTCGTCATCGTACGTCATCGGGAGCTATTGAGAACGCGCGAGAAATATTCTCAGTGCTCTCGACGCGCTCTCTCAAGATCCCTTGGAGCGTGAATAAAAAATACATGCTGTTTTTATTTTCTGACTCACCTCGATATGCACGCTCGATAAAACATTTGGATTTATATCCTTATATATTTGTAGCTCGATATCACCGGACTTTACGCGCATCCTCCATCCTTTGAAAAGGGCCGCTTCTCACCGCTGTGAATCTATTGTCCGCCCGGTGAGCGTCGAAAACGTAAAATTTAAAAACGCTTCTGGACGTAACAATAACGAATAATATACTTTTGTATATACGCGGAGTATTGGAATCATTATCTACTTAAATCTAGCTTTTCTTTGAGAAAAATTTGTTTATACCGGTAACTATAATCGCATAAATAAAACAATTATAGTTAAGAGAACTATAGTAAGTGTCACTATAGCGTCGGTGTACGGAAAAAAGGTTTAATTGTATCAACTGGAAAGAGGGAACAACTGAATGCACTTCTGGTTGAAAGAAACGGAATCTCTGGTTATAAAAACCATCATAAGGAGATCTTTCCTCTAATTCACGCTGACGCGAAACTCGAGGCCTCGTAACATCCGCAATGAGATTTTCATGAAAAATTCGAAGGGGACGAGCTCTCTGCGCGAAATCTTAAAAAGGAGCATTCACAAAGTGAGGGAAAAGGTACCGCGCGATCTTTCACTCTGGCGTGTTTTATTTCCGTTATTTCGACACTTGTTCGCGATCGGAAAAGCGCTTTCGAAAACGATATGATTTACGTCAAAGGATTCTGTCACGACGTACACGAAATGGCACCTTCGCGTGAAAAGGGTATTTTCTCGGCACACACGGCAAGCGGCGAGTGTAGGAAGGACCGCTACCACCTGTCGATCCCACTGAAACGCCCGGGGGAACCCGCCCTCGCGCGAGCGATCGACTTTATTCCCTTATTCCCGCAGAGAGAGCCCTTCACGCCGGCCCGAGCGTCACGTTACGCTCGGACGAACGTACGAATCCCAGGTACGTCAATACCCCGAATTTGATTGTCGATCCCATTCTGTCAACAACCGGGCATTACCCGCGCATTCGCGTTATTAGATGACGCGTGAGTATAAAGGCCACGGAATGGAATATTCTCGCGTGAAGTCCGTCGGGGCGGCGTGTGGTAGCGGCCTTTGATGTGAGACGAGCCAGCACGGAAACTCCGCGTACCTTCAGCTAAAGTTATCCGATTTACCATCGTCTGTTTATGCTGCAACGACAGGAAACGGCGATTCTTTCATATGTTTCTTCCGTTTTAACTGAAGAAAGATATGAAATGTATGGAGTATATGTTTTCGTTTCATATTTAGAGACTAAGACCCGGTTTATCATTTGCTGCTTAACTTGTGGTTTAAACTGACGACAATGCAAAAATTGCGTTTCTCTATTTACGGTTAATCATTAAACTAATGATTTTATAATTCTTTAATGATTAACCATGAATAGAAAAATTACAATCATTTTCATAATATTAAATATTATATAATCATTTTTACATTATCATCAGGTTAAGTATAAATTACAAATTAGTCAGAAAATGAAAAACCGGGCCTAAGGCTGTATTTCAAAGTTCATTTCCAGTACTGAGAATCTGTAGTATCACGTAACACGAATTGTAGATTTTTAACGCTGGCGATAAATTTTGGAACACAACTTAAATGTGTCCGTCGAAGTTTTAAAATTCATTCTGCTTTCGCGATTACGATCATTTATCGGAAATGAAAATCATAGGTGCGCCGCGAACACCCACCATTTGAGACTAAGGTGACAGCGGAGACCAATCGAAGCAGGGTGCCCTGAAAATAGAATAAAACGTGTGAACCGGAAGTCAATTTTTCCGTTGGTTGCCGGCGGAAGATATTTTTAATATCTGGCAAATCCTTCTCCCTGTATTCCCTTCTCCCTCATGCTAAAAAAAAGATGTAAAGCATAAGCCAGAAGAAACACAGCTCGTCGTTGAAAAAAAAAAAAAAAATTTTGACAATTACCAGAATGTTTAATAAGTTTGCGTTTGCACAACTAATAGTAATGTGCAATATTGTCTCTGGCGATCGTAATCAACAGCCTCTAGAGATATTCGGCTAAATTCACAAAATGCTATTGGCAGAACAGAATTAACGTGTACAAGACAAAGAACACGGGCATATTCGATCTCTTTACAATATAATTTTTGAATTGCTTATAATATAATTATCACTGAGAAATGTCTAAAATCGTCGTTAAATTGACGATCATTAGTCTCGCGCTCTCTTTTATAAATATAAGTCTGAGACCGAAATTGTACGCAACATTAAATTACCAGTTTTAATAAAAAATGTTAATAAAACGCGGAATTTCTTTCAGCACGATCCCCTCGCATTATTTATTATCCGGCGGAAGCTTACTCGCGAGGAAAAATTCTTCCCAGCTGAGTTGACATCATCATTTATTCAACACTTCATTCCCCCATCCGCACGTGATATATAAAGTACATATACAAGTAAAAAATTACAACAATGCTGCTGCATTTCCCCGACATAGCATCCAAAATCAGAACAGGACTTTGCAATGAAAGGCATCGCTAAAAGTGCTGTCGAGTGCTTGCGCAGCGCAGCAAAATGTCCGAGCGTCAATAATGCCCGGCCACTTACTGGTTCCAGCATCACTCTTAACCTTAGTGACACAAGTTACATGCAAAGCTTGTAAGCGACAGTGATAAATTAGCTGCTTTGCGACATTGCTGCCGCTTGCTCAAATAATCAAGAGTTACGATGCGCGAATATCCCTAAATCTAGTGAGTGACCAGTCATTAATAACTGCATTTACACAGCGATCTAAACCCGGATTAGTAACGCCTCTACCTTCGCATGACCAGCGCAAAACCGATTCGTTAACTCTCGATGTTGCAACTCCACGAGCGTCGTGTATAATGCAGTTACAAAATAATTGCGTTTACGACATGTAACACCGACATTGACACCGGAAATTACTAAATCGCTTTTACGCCACTCATGTTACTCCGTAGACTACTGCCGGGTTCGGCGAATCGGCTTTAGGCTGCCGTGTAAACGCGGTTAATGACGCCTGAGCGGAACGAATTTACACAGCGCTTCCAACAGTTAAAACAAACATACGTCCACAAGAGAGACATTCTTTCAAGGTGGTCTCATGCGTTCTTCTCTTCTTCAGCAATTTTTCTTGCTTCCAATCACTTTGTTTACTTTTCACGGTGATAATTTTAACGATATTTGCGTTGAAAACGGCACACCCGGTACATACCCGGTTCCACCTGAGAAATACTAATCATGAGCGTCGGCGACGCGGACGCGACATAATTTCAGTTTACAGTCAGAAAGAGGGTGATTTTTGTTTACGAACCCCCGGGACTCTCCCTCGCGCGTTCATCCGGCGGAAACACCGTAAAAAGGATCTCGCAAGCCCGAGATTTCTCTCCTAGCGTCTTTGGACCATCATCGCCACTGACACTGATGCTTTCAGACTGCATCTCCCCTGCCTTTCCCGTTCTCTCTTCTCACGTCTTCGCCATCTTTTCTAGAGATACCCTTTTTTCTTCCATCGAGCTTCTTCGTCCCGGCGAATTGTTCCGGCTGTAAAGCCTCCCCCCTTCGCGGGACAACCCCGAAGACATGCGAGTGGAAGCGATGGGATAACACTGAAATATTCAATATGGCGAGAGACGAGCGTGCGGAAATTTTCGTCGTCCTTTTACAACCTTTAGGTTCCAGCATTTAATATCCGTTTTCTTCTTACACGTCGCTTTATCGTGAAAGCTCGTCTCATTCGTATCAAAGCACTTTGACGAATGGTTAAAATCCGAGAAACCTCTCGTCTATCTCCGAAAAGTGCGAAAACTGATCGTTTTTTATACGTTACAAAAATAAAAGTTTCGTTATTTTGTGTGCTTTATTCAGAAATAGTAAAGAGCAATGAAGCTTTTGTTATTTAATAAAATATTTTTGAAGGAACTGTGCAATACAGCGCTTCCCTTCGCACATTTATGAAAGCTCGTCTAATTTTTATCAAAGCATTTTGACGAACGATTATATAATCCAAGGAGTCCGTCATCTATCTCTAAAAAGTGCAATACAAAAGCTTTGACAACTTTTATACGTTAAAAGAACAAAAGTGTCTTTATGCTCTTTATTTGGAAATATATAGCGAGTAGCAATGAAGCTTTCCTTTTTCAATAAAATACTTTTGACGGGACTGCCATTCGACAATACAGCGCTTCCCTTCGCGCTACCGCTCGCACATTTATCCGTCCTTTTGCCCCGTGTCTCTTACGCCGTAAGTGGGACGTGATTTATTTAAGAAAGGACGTCGGCGACCAGCGCGCCACTCGAAATGCTTATATTCCCTTTCGGATTCAATAAGCTCGGCTTCCTACTTTTCTTACGCGACGCAACGCCGCTTGCTATAGTCGCCGTGCTCTCTCCCCATCGCTTAATAATATGAAAAATATACGAGCGCTCGCGCAAGAATAAGCCACCGCGACCTTTCCTTTCTGCGATTTTCCTGAATAGTAAAATTCTCCATTCGTAATAAATTTTTCCAGCAGCCACGCGAACAGTAATATTTGCGAGAGCACACCCTTTGTCAATCGCGAAATTTAATTAGCTGGTTAGAAGGATTTTTTGTTTTGCCCATGCGAAGGCGCACAGATCGCCAAACCGACGCCAGTAAAAGTATGCGTAGTTTCAAATTTTCCTGAAATTCTCCTTCTTATCAGTCCATAGCAGTCGAGCAGTGATCTGTAAAAGGCAAGGTTGGATAATAACTTGCTATTCATTTAAATTTAAGTTAAAAGTTAAAAAGTTAATTACTCTCAACTCAACTTGATTGAGTTTAAAAAAGTTAACTTTTAACTATTTATTTAAACTTTGTTACTTCTTATGTATTAACTTATTTGCATTTTTTAGTCAGGTTAAAATATTTCGTCAATATTAAAGTTGTGTGAAAAGCTTTTGAGCATAGTCACGAATATCTGTATAAAAGCAGCTACGAAGTATGAAGAAAATTAACGTAAGAATGGTTATGCTGGTATTCATAGTCACATTTTTTGTTTAAGATTAATTTTTGTTAGAGTGGTTGCTTTCCAACAGGATACACAAGTCGGCACGAAAGTCTAATTATATTATCCTTTTCTTTATCAAATGCGGAATGGGGACAAATGATAACTAGACCTGTGTCGGTTTGTATCTCTTCCTGGAAAGCAACTCTTGTTTCCGAGCGGAAAAGTGAATTCCAAAAATTATGCCATTAGATCCGTGTTACGCCTCTAGAAACTTATGTGAACAGACGAAGAAACAATTACTTTATTACTACGTTTATTTGCAGCATTATACTTTTTTACAATTTTAATCATTAAGAGCATTCTGCTATAGTCAGACATCCTGTATAATCGCAATTACTATTGTGTAAAAATTATTATAAGAAAATATATCTTCTTAAATAAGAATAACTTTTCATTATTTCACATAAATTTAATCTAAATTAAAAGATTAATTACGAAGAATATATAGTTTTCTATAATTAACTTTAATATTATTAACTTCTAACTTGAATTTTTTTAATTTAATAAAACTGACTTTAATAAAGCTAATTTGGCTTTAGTTTAACTCTTAATTGAGTTAGCATTTTATTTTAATTTTTAACGTAAACTTAATTTATAGTGATCAACTTTTAACGTAACTTAGTGAAAAAAAATTAACTCACCCAACTTTGGTAAAAGGTAGTTTTCAAGATTTCGATAGAGAGAGAATTCTTCAGAATTCTTAAGCAGCAAGAAAAACGTATGTTCTCATTTCTCTCGCAAGTCACACCTTATGTCAAGTGTGTCAGAAGATTCTAAACTCGGGGAAAATCTTTGCCGGCATATGTATCCAATTCACCCGTCTCTTCCCGAGTTCAAAAGGCAAAGTTGACGGTAATAAAATTAACAAGCAGTCAGCCAGCCACCCTCTCCCCCTCTTCTCCCTACGTCAACCCTCCTTCATTTCCATCCCTTCACGTTCGCTCGAGTTCTTTCACAGTCTGCATCGCTCGCAAGCACCCCTCCACTTAGGGAGTAAGCGCGCGCCACCCTCGTTTCGACTTCATGGCGTTGCACGGTACTTAATGATCACCGTATACGAGACGATGGGGTGGAAAGAGACAACGGTGGAAAGAAGGTGAGGGAGGATTAAACGTTAACCAGAGGCAACGTATAAGAAAGAAGAATGAGAGAGCGGGGTCGAGGAACGGAAGAAGGAGGGCAAGACGCGAGAAGGAATGACGACTGAAGACGCGGGGGAGAGAGGGGTCGGGGATGGTAAAATATGGGCCAGACCACGCTGGATGCTAATAATAATAATAAATGTGAAATAAGAGAAAATGGGACTCCGGAGAAATTCACGGTCTTGTAATAAATTCAGGACGAAACAGGCGTTCCATTTGCGGCTAAGGACTCTCCGAAAGACGAAGGAAAATAAAGGAACGCGACCGACTACGGAAGACGAGGGCAAAGTTTAATGCATAGACACGTTTAGACGCTATTATTATAAGGGCATTGCGTTGTAATACGCAACTTTAGATAGGTCATTACATATTGTCGTACATCAGAAACAACGGATGGTCTGGATATCGACCGATATCCATGAAATGACCTAAATCTCACTGAAGTGGTTTACCGTGTAACAAATTTCGCGATTTTACCCGTTCGATGTCACAGTTTATTTACGAAACTCTCCGCCCAGACCACTTGGTTTTTTCTCGGGTAGTTATGTGAAACGTCTATGTGCGCGTAGAAAGAAAAAAATCACCACTGTCACACACGTGACGTTACTAACGAAGGAGATTGTAAGGTTTAGTGTCGTATGAGAATTTCCCAAATATTCCCAAGTGTAGCATAGATTCTGTAGATCAGATTACCAAAACTTGTCCCAAATAAGTGTAACATATTGCGATACCATATTAGGAATCCCATTCTTATCTCAATTATAAGAGAACTTGAGAAAAATGTTAGAATCGCAATCTTTAATATAGTAATTTTTCATCAAAACATTATTTTTAATTTAGAAGATATTAAAAATAATATGCTAACCTGAAGGAGCACGTATAAAAAGTGTCGATATTTTACTTCTCCACCTTTTTGGATAATATTTCAATATGCAATACACAGTGCAAATTTCACTGAATTCTCTCTCATTACACCGATTTCACCTTATAATCTCTTGAAAGATAGTAATCGACAGATAGTGTTATTCGTGTGTGGAGACTTTAATTATTTTAAGGCTTATCCTCGACACTTAAGCTTCATCCACAACGCTTAGCGAACGATTGGCACTAATCGCGCGAAAATTCCATTCGGAGTGTAACACGGCGCAACTGAATGGAACAGAACACTACGGCACGGAGGGAAGCGCACGATGAGAGCACGGCCGAGTGACGCGCTGGGGTGTGTTTCTGGGAGCGCTCGACGCTTCGCGACGGAATTTATTGGGGCGGCGCACACAGAAAATCGCTCGGGTGCTTCCCCGCGATGGATTTCCTTTCCGCGTCACTACGTCGCTATAGGGATACGTGGAAGCACTTTTGTTCTTGCGCAGCACCTGCCGCGGAGAGATGCTCGCCGCGTTATCCCGGGATTCAAGGGGCTTTATCCCCTCCGAGTCTTTAGATTCTTGAATAGCAGCATAAATAATGGAATATGGACCGTTTATTTTCAAGATGTCGGATATCCGGCGCGGCAAATTTTCTTCAAAATACGTCGCGCGATGTCACGCACGGAGACACCGATGGAAACAAAGAGATGAAGAAGGCGTGTTAGCGAAAAGGATTTCCTTTTCGTTAAGCCAACCAGGTCGCATCTTTGCCTCTACAGTGAAACAAGTGTAGGCAATAATATTACCGTTTTGAATATTTTTTTTTGAAAAATAAACATGTTTTATTAACTACTATATGAAAGATGAAAAGCATTTTTACATTTGCAAAAGATGTACGAAGTGATGATCATTGGTGCAGCTTTTCTACTAGATAAATTTCTCTCCTACTCTCATATTTCAAAGATATTCAAAGTGGTGTATAATAGTAATAATGGTAATTATTATTGTTGGAAAGTAATTTCTTTGGTACAATATATTATATATAAGTTGCAAAAAGGAATAAAGATAAAAGTATAATACTATACACGTACAAATATAAATAATATAATGTAAAAAAATAGTAAAATAATAACATATATTAATGTAATAATGATAAATAGTATATAATTTAATAGTTACTGACTCACTCTAGCTGTGTAATTTAGCATTTCAGCAATTTCAGATAAAAACAAGCCAATAAATAATTACCTTTTTTCGAACGCTAGGATGAGACTAGTCATTTCCTATAGCTTTTAGATATTAAATTTGTATCCGGTTTTCAAATCCTATTACAATTGTGAGAAATTTGCAGTTAAATTTGCAAAAAATGGCTATTTAGCAATCAAAATTAAATATGTTGTTCGAACTTTTACTCTTCACAAAGAATTTTTTGTTAATAAGATATTCATGGTTAAATGAGCTGTCTGTTGCGAAAAAGCCGTGAATTATATCGTTGACGATTTATCAAATAATATTGTAAAATTTAATTATGTTTATTTTAATTTAAGGGTTTTTTTATATCGCTGAATACAAATCCGATGTCAAAATTGGCAGATTCAAAATGATGGATTCAATACGAGCGTCGAAACGTAAAAAAATATTCGGATTGTTGAGAAATGATTAATCTCGTCCTGGTGTTTATTTTTTGGTTTCTTTTGTTGAACTGTAGAATTTATACCGAGACATATCCAGCACGATACACTACTTTTCATAACCCAATGACGAAACAGAACAGCTCCATCGATCCGTCAGTCTCGGCGGTCGAAACTCGCGGGAAAAATCGATCGACTTTGTCGTTTCAGAGTGTTAGCCGGCGCACAACCGCGAAATATTTTAATCGCGCGACTTCCTGAAACATTTCTTCGCGTTGATTAAACAAAATTGCTTGCATAGCGGGACGCGCAAAATAAAATCACGACGGACCATACGTACGTCGCTTTGACGGTGTCATTCCCCTGCTAGACGATGTTTCCGAGTGACACGATATCGAGGTGCTGTTAGAGGGAAATTTATAGGCTAATTTAATTCAGAAGTGTTCGCGTCACCAGCATCTTGCCCCGCATGAAAAACCATCTCCGCTTACGGATCAATTAATCGCACCGCTAAGACTACCGGGGAGAGGCGAAAGGATCACTTGCCGATGCATCCTTTGTTGCCAACAAAGAGAAACAATATCCGCAAAACGACGCCGATAACCGTAAAATTTCGATCGTCCCTTGCAAACGATGGCGGGCGTGATAAAGAGGGCGTGCAGGCGGAAACAATGGCAGCGATTTGTAATCTCGTCCCCGGCGGCGGCGTGAAATTATGAATTATGAATTATAAATTAGCGAGAGAGCGCACCGGAGCGACTGCGGCAAGATATAAATTGCCCGATAATTATTCGATAGCCGCGAATCGTACGTTCGTTTGCATAGCTGGGCAAATACGTTGCCATGGTGTACACGGCGCTCCGATGAAAAGCAATCGTTTAGAACATTATATTCTTTCGTTACGCTATGGGGGAGGGAAGTTAAACGTTAGGCATTTAAAAAAAAAAACTAAAATGTTTCCAACGCGAGTAACGTATTCAATTAAAATAATATTTGCGTCGTTTTCTCATTTCCCCGATAAAAGAATATAAATTGCACAATTTCACTTTTAGATAAAATGAGGAGACATTTTTATATACACACACGTTGAATCATATAAAAATCGCGTTTCCGCTTAATCGCGTGGCCAGAGACAATAAGTACATTTTTACATCGATAAATACTCACTCTTAAACTTTAATCACTCGGTGATCAAAAAGCACTTTCCCCGCGGCGTATGACACACAAATATAAATACAGTGTGTGTACAAAGATATCATAATCGCGGAATATAACGAGTGTTTTGACGGAAATCGCGGGTTATAGGGAGCGCTGGAAACGTCGCAAATATTTTCCTTTAATTATCTGAAAACATCTCGTATAACCGGTACGACATAATTAAAGGAGTGGCCGTACCACTGGCGGCGCGCACGTGTCGAATTACACGAGCTCTCAATCCGATTATACATGATCCCGTACAAAAGAGATATCACCAACGAGAAGCGAGAGCTGCTCCGGCTGCTGAAATTAGAAGCCTCTGTTTCGTTGCCTCCGGGTATACCGCGGCTCCGGTAACGATTCCGTGGTCGAATGAAGTACTTCAGCGAATCATCCCCGGGGCACTCGCGGATTAACAGGGTGGCCGTTTTAACGAACGCCGATCATCCGAGAAGGTCATATCGATCGGCAAATTTTTCAAAGCTCCATGTCCAGCCGTTCTTTAGAAGCACCGCTTGTCGGTTTGTTTGATGATTAATCGGCGCGAAATCTCATAAAATTTATGACTCATTGTGTTACCGCGCAACAACTTCCACGATGAATTTCATAATTCGTCGACTGGCGAAACGCGAAACTATTCAAAGTTGATTTTTTGCGAGAAAGGAGAGGAGAATGACCTTGTGCTTGCAGGATGTAGCTCGACGTCCCTTTTAAATTGAGACAAACGCGCTTCCGCTAACGGGTTTTCTTTGTCTCCGTTAAATTCCCTCCTGGCTGCCGGAAGTGTCGCAGGTACACCATTCTCCAACAGCTAATAGCCGAGAGGCGCGGAATAAAGTCCCTTTTACCTACATCTATTACACTTGACTTGATTTCTTCTTTTTCTACTCGTTGCAAATGTAATTATGTTGTATTTGATTGATATCCGAGCATCCCAAGTAGAATCCAAGTATACGAAAAGTACCGTCAAATTTGCGTAAACGCGACGTGCTCTCTCGGGACAGCGAAAAATACAATGAGAGCACGCCACATATGAAGGGGTGTTTCGAAAATTTTCAGTCGTATGCCGTTTCACGGCGCGACACCCGGTGTGCGAGGCCGGCGTCCAGATAGTCGCGCTGTCGTTGCATCTCCCCCCCCCCCCNCGACCGGGGTTTTCCCTTTTTTTCTCACTTCCGGCGAAATTCACGACACCCGCGGGAACGGCGGTGGCGGCTACATTCAGAGAAATGGCCGCCTTTAAAGGGTGGCTGGGAGATTTAAGGGTTTGAGGTTTCGCCGCCAGGGTTGGGAGGAAAAAGAGGGGAGAGTCTGCGGGCAGCTCGCAGACCCTAAATCTCGACGGAAATCGAGTCACACTGGCGTAGTGCGAGCGAGAAGATGAAGATAACCGGAAACGCCTGCGGTAAACGGATAAAGAAGAAAAAAACACCGACGGAAGCCGCCAGAATTGATAAGGGAATTTGGGGGAATTGAATATAAGGCGGCGTGCATTATGACGAGAACGTCAAGCGGAAAGGAGGCGTATCAGCTGATTTGTGCTCGGGCATTTTCTTCGATGTGACGTAACATCTCTCGAGCGATAAAAACGAAAATCAAAGTTACATTTTGTCGAAATACATGCTAATCTGCCGCGCAACTTATCATTGCGATTTCATTCATTCGACGCGTTTCCACGGCATTTCGTCGGAATGGTGGAAAACGCGCAATTTCCGCGAAATAAATTTGCGAAATAAATTCCTTATTAGCGTTTTGAGTGTAATTGTCCCGAGATATTATCAGGCATTCCGGTGGTGGTTTAATAACGCACGCACGTATTTCATTTAAGTGTACGCGATGCGCCTTAATGAAACGGCATTAATTTTCTTCCAATTCGGCGACGCCGTATGCCGTGGCTTTCAGCGATATGAATTATTTAAGGTTAATTGTCTAGCTTACACAGGCTAGTCGATATTTTCAATTGCGAACATTGTTCGCGAGTTATAATTTCGCCATGTGCAACGTTCCACACGAATTGTTTTATTTTTTTATTCTCCGTGTATAACCTGCCCGTATTTTTCCACGTTATTTTCTATCTTGCTTCAGGGTAACAAGCGAATATACCGAAATTTTATCGTCATATCTATTATATATAAAAAGGATATATCTATCGGTGGTGATGAACCCCACTAACTAAATTCGTTAACTAGACTTGTGTAAATGTGTTTGGCGGCGTAACTAAAAATGTCGCGATTGCTTCTGTATTATGAACATTTTGAAAGGATTAACTCTTAACAGTATATCTCAACACTTCTGTTTTCGTGTAAACTGAAATTTCACCGAATCGTGTTTCAACGGTGTCGTTTTGAGCACCTGAAGGCGTTTATTTTCTTAGTAACCTTATAAAGACACTTAAGCTTGTAACATTAACCGAGCGCGAAGGTATTGATACGGAAATATTGAATCTGATCCCAGCTATACGGTATAGCAGTTCTCTGAGGTTAGTATCGAAGGGAAAGCATTGGTATTTTAGTTATCGGTTGATTGAATATACCATTAGTTTACTCGGATGAAAAATTGATAAGGCAACTCGGACGGGATTTTAACAAAAGAGAATTTTTCGTTCTGTGTAAATTGCTGTGAGATATTCTTTGTTCTCACTTGCAGTTTATATCAACATGGGTTACACACTGATCAATGCAAAATGTATCACCTATGTAGCTTCACAGGAAAACAAAACATTAACCCCTTAACTGTTTATGACGAGAATTCTCGTCATTTTGAACTTTGCGTTCACTGCCGCTAAAATGCGTTTTTTCGTCATGAAATATTTTATTATATTAGAGTACCAAAGTGATTTTATTGCTGAAGTAAAGTCTAGGGGTTTTCAAATGTGTTGAACACGATTTTTAAGCCTGACTCGCAAAATATTGCCTCGGAAAAAAAATATAGCCATTAGAAGAATAAAAATTTGTATTCGAATTTTCGAATATTCTCGTCGCGAGATATTTTGTTACATTAAAGTTTTATAATGAATGAAATATAATATTTAGATAAATTTAAAACGAGAAAAACATTCTACATTTATTGCAAACTAACATAATTAAATTTCAATTAAAATTAGCTGTCATCTTGGATTTATAACACACTTTGTTCTAATTTAACTTGAAATTCGTTCTCAGAAACCTATTCATATAAACTTTCATTAATTTTTTCCGAGGACCTTTTGTTCTTGGCATTTTAGGATCAGTCAAGGAAAATAGTTCGACAGTGAAGGGTTAAGGAGAGTAATTAGCTTTCGCGCAAAACTGATTGTCATCCTTCACGCGAAACCTTTCACGCGTCTTTATCTGAATATTATCGCAGAAGTACGTCATTTTTACTCGATTCTCGGCCCTGCGTCCCACGCGCACGTACTATTCGCCCAACGTGAGATCTGTGAAGATAGTACCTCCAAACGCGAATATTTATAAAATTACAATACGTTGCAAAACAAATCGAGATAACGAAAAACGTTGCAACCGTTAATGATCTGGCTATACAACTTATTCCAAAATTAAACTAACGATAACTATAAATCACACTGATAACTGCAAGCTGTATCAATAAATATAATGATAATGATAAGGTTGTATCAACGATTGTAAATTACATCGATAACTACTAACTGATGGAATTCACTTTGAATTAAACGAAGAATGAAGTATTGCTATTTACGAGTTGACGTAAATTGGCAATGTGTGGCCATTCGGAAATGATTGTACTGCGCTTTCAATCAGTACTATCCAGCAACCAACCTCGGTATGTCGAAAATTTCTGCTTCATTACTGCCCCATGGACCACCTGTCCCATTGCGTCACGCGGTGTCAATTTTGCGAAATTCCTCGCGGGTTTATGATCGCGGCTGACGACAGCCAATTCAACGACATCGCGCGAATTTCTACGAACGAGCCTGAAACTCCCGGCAAACCATAATTATATCAACAGAATTGTTACAAACTTGTAAACTGTATCTGTATAACCGATGAGAGAGATAGACTGACTACGCGCACCAGAGATGCCTAGTAGACATTTTTTTAATCCAAGAATCCTGCAATAGCTGTAGAGAAATTTGATACTCTTCAAATTTCTTGTGAAAGGAGTGGAACCTCACTCCAAACAGGTGAGAATTCACTCCAAGCGATAATGAAAATACCGCCACTCGGAAATGGTGTGACATTTCACAATAGTGAGTATGCCGCTCCAATTGTGGAGTGAATGTTCCACTCGTATAGTTAATGTTCTGCTCCTCAAAAAGAGTGAATTCTTCTAATTTATGTTCTTTAACATGTATTCTTTTCTATTGCTTTGCATTTAAAGGGTCACTAAAGCCTTTGTTTCAAAATCTTCTCAATTATACGTCATTTAATCGATTTTATTTATATTATATCTTAAAAATTTGCTTGCCACCTCCTTCCCACTTATATTTTATAATAGAAATATAGTATTATTATATAAATAAATAAAGTTTTTAAATATTATTAATAATATTTTTAAAAAAGATGGAGTAGCTTTTTAAGTATTTTAAAAATTAGGGTCCTATTAAAAGATATGAAGTTGATCTTCATTTCATCTTGTTACTCCACCTGAAGGTCAAACCAATAGCATCACAATACGCTCCCTTTGAAACCTTACGATTTTCTGAAACACTTCTTTTCATTTTGCTTCTTTTTTATTTAAAAAAATCACTCCAACTCGAGTGATTCGATAGCCACTTCATTTTTCCAGTAGAACTTCACGATATAGAGTGAAAATATTCATTTCACGTATTACATGGTAGTTCATTCCATAAAAGTGAAAAGTCATTTCAGTTTGGCTGTCACTCCATTTTCCGAATGGAGATTTCACTGCAACAAATTTAGAGAGCAAATTAGATCCTTCTCAAAGAATCACTTCCCAGTCTTCTAAATTTTTCCACTTCGTAAACTGTTTCTTGTCGCTGAAAAGCGAAGGAAGAGACGGAATAAACATGATTACGTTCGCTGTTTAAAGACACTTTTAAACTTACGAATTACAAGTTGCGTGGAACAGTAAAATACAACGGCGATAGAGGTTTCATCGGGGAACGTAAATCCTGTAACGGCGATTATTCGCTTTTATGGCGTGGCGCACGTCACGTTGCCGCGCGCAATATGGCGCCATTAATTTTTCTTTTGTTCTCGCGCAATTTTGAAACGAGCCGCGTAAAAAGGATCGTACCGGGGAGGCCCGTCCCGATAAACTGCCAGACTTCTTTCAATTGGTCGATATCGGTCGTGCCGATACGTTTTTAATTACCTCTTCGTCGTCGATGCCGCCGACGCCGCCGCTCATTAGGACGGGAGCAGGTTGCCGTAATTACAATTAGCGAGCAAACATCCTGCGACAAGGATCGTTTGGAACGGAGCAGACTAGACTACTCGAGTCTTCTTAATGGCGTCACGTAGGTGACCATTGGTCGCTATGGGCTGCACGTGACCTCTTGACCAAGACATCGGGGAGGAATCGAACGAAGAGGAGAAAACGGATATATACACTGATATTTTCGAACTCCAGGATCTAAGAATATTAAGATTGAGAAGCAAAAATCTCTCAACAAATAATATAATAATACAATCAAATATGTGTCTCGATATAAAAATAAAAATATATATAAATAGAAGAGAGAGAGGGTAATTTGAATTTACAAGAGCTACATTTATCACATTTATTTCACAGTTAAACCGTTTCATATAAATGAATTCATTTTCTATCGTAGTATTCATTAGTTATTCCCTTATTTAGAGAAAAAAAAAACTTGTCATCGTTGTCTGTTTTTCGCGATGCCGGTTGACTACTTCGAACTTGACGAGAGTCGTTGCTTACTTTGATAGTTTTTCAGTTTACTAAAATACGTTACTGAAAAGTATAACCACGAGAAATATGGTTGGTGTATCTCTTATGCTCGTATATAAACGCATTATGATGCCCAAGGGAGCGGAAATAGGAGAGCTCCATGGGGCGAAGGGTTAAGGGTGTCTAACTGCTCGAAATGCGCGCCTAACGCGGCCAGATCTCGGACTGTCTGTGCAAATCAACAAGGGTGTTTCCCCGCTTTTTTCCGTTTTTCGCCGCAATCGTTCGTTTCTACAGCATTACATAGCGGAGCTTTTGATTAAAGGGACCGTGGAAAAAAATTTTAATTAGAGACTCAAACGCGTACCTCTTCGTTGCACCAAAAAGACAGAGCAAGGGAATGATGGCTGTAGGGGGTCGTCGGAAGAGAGGAAGCGGAGTTGGGGAATGACACGTGGAGCTTAAAAGAGCCATGGTAAAAAAGGGAGAGAAGGGAGAGAGAGAGGAAGAAAGATAGAGAGGGAAACGCCCATCGAGGATCAGTTAAAAGCATGTAATCTACACGCTCGATACCTTCGGCCCTTATCGGCTAAATACCATGCAAACATACCCCAATCTGGTCAGGAAAGTCAGTTCCTATCACAACCTCATCTGCGTCCTCCCAGCTGCGTTGCTAGAATGCGTTCGAATTAACTTCTTACCGCGACGTTTACGAACAAGAAGTAGAGAACTTGAGAATTCGATGCTCGGTCGAAAGTCGAACAAGATAAAAGCACCATAAACTCAAGATTCAAGTGTTCCGTTAGACACAACAACCCGAATTTCTCAAGCAGCTGTTACAATGATGATGAAAATCGATCCTTACGAGAGGCTCGATCGCAGCTGACGATCTTTCTTCCCGATGGTGACGCAGCTGTTGCTTAGCACGCCGGTTGATTTATCGACTTATCCGTCGCATCGATTACCGCAATCTTTTACGATAACCGCGTGTTTCGGAGCGAGAGCCGGCTTATTCGGGGGAACAAGAGCCGCGAGAGTTAGCTGGGAGCTGTTGTACATTCAAATGCATGATATCGCGTGTGAAACAGCAGTTAGGGGGGTCAGATCTGCATAACTCTGCTGCGAACACCCCCTGAGGGTACCTTAGCTCCAGCCGCGCGCGCAACGCTCTCCTATCGAAACCCAACTCCTATGCGTTGTGTATGCAGCCCCCTCCCCTGCGGGCGCCCTTATTCCCACCCCGTCGCCACGGAACCGCCGCTTTACATAGGTGTACAACGTGCAGCTACAACTAACCATCGCCCCGACTCCGACTGTGCAATCACACAATGATAAAAGTGATTCCGCGCGGACTTCCGGTCCGCGATTTGTCTACGCCGTCCGCAACGCTCTTGTAAATCAATGAACGCCGCTATTTCAGACGCCCGGCCATTACCATTTTGGCGCGCACAAGGGGTGAGAATGGAAATAGGAAGGTGATAACCTGTTTATTTCAACAATTACGCGCGAATCGTGCAATGTGTCGTGTTTAATTCGGTAAATAAAATAATGGGAAAGAACAGAGAACGATACACACGCACGTCCTCTTAAAAAAAAAAAAAAAAAACTGTCAAAGAGATCTCTAATTATGCAGTATTTAACTAAGCATGAAATTAACGAATTTCGCAAAGTATGCCTTGTGAAAACGGTGTATAAATGGATACCGAAGCGTCTCGTTCTATTTCTATTTTTTTCTTTCGCCGTTTTTCGAACAAACGTTATTTTAAAGGAAATTTTAGAGTTCGCAGTTTACGTTTTTTCAAGATACTTCATGCTGGAGGGCACGCCGTGTGTTTCTGCGTAGCTTTTATTCTGTGGAGATTGCTATAAATTCAGGATAGAGTCAGCGGGGTAAATATTTTGCGCTTTATAACGAAATTCGTTCTTCAAAGACAAAGCATGTTTATTCGGACCTTATCCACACAGCAGGAAAAGATACACTCCCTCTGCAAAAAGCATAATGTACGCAGAGTACACGGTGCTATCTCAGCAACTTGGTTAAAGAGGATACGCGCGTATCAACGTTGAAATGCTGAATTTCAGCCGACCTACGTTTCTCTCGGCGCTATGGGGAACTAATTAATAATCAGCACATTGACTTCTATGCGTTGATTATTTCGAAGCTTTGGATCGCCAAGGATGCTGCGACAAATAAACGCAATTCGAATATTCGTTACGTTCGATATTAGCTCGTTTCATTGATTCTCCATTGGCTATAAATTTGTTATACGCAGTTGGTTACGTTTCGCACGTAAATTAACGGCAATATTAATAGCGCCGGTCACATTGGTGATTACCATGGAAAGATAGTATCGATATTTTTCTTTAAATAACTTTCAATAAATCAAGATATTTTTGTATCGATATTTTCCTTTGATACTCATATCAGTACTACGTTTTTTAATTTTGTACTCAGTTCATCCTCAAGTTTGGATTTGCTGAAGGATTGTCGCCGGATTTCTTCCTAACGATGAGTGTATTAGATCCTGATCTCCTTTGAGCTCGGTGGCCGAACAGTTAAAGGAGATACGAGGGTATCGACGTGAGCGTTGAAACATTCTGCACCACGTGATCTGCATTCCGTTTTAGGTGGGATTAGCGAGCGCCACGTAGTAGTAGACGGGAGGTGGAAGTCGTCATTTCGCACCTCCGCGGTCCGAAAATTCCCGATCTGTAACGCAATTATCGTCGCCGCGTTCACCGGCAAACCACATGTAACTACGGCGCTTCTCACAAAGTTGTCTTAATTAGTTCGCTCGCCGTTTGAATGTCCAACGATCGCCCAACCACGCAAAAAGCCCTCCGACGCGCCATCGATTTTATATCGAGAAGTGCTTGCGTCATCATCGTTCTCCCAATTGGCAGCCGCTTAATAGGAATTTTCCAACGATCGGTAGAATCGCGACAAGTACACTTGACTTGACAGAAACTTCGTCTGTCTGCCTCCTTTCGTTATTTATAAATGAAAGTCGAATAAAAATCTTTCATTTTGCGGTTACCCCCTCGGTTATATTCTCCGCAGTCTCCCCGTATCGATCCGGTTCCTAATATTCTACAACTACAGCTCGCTCACTTGCTTGGATTAAGAGAGGAATTTGATTAAATCAACAGAATAATTTCCTTGATGAAACGGATTTCAAAGAAACACCCCGCCAAACTTAATAAAGTAACTTCATCGGACGGTTAAGTGGCGATTCAACCGACAGGGTGGTCATTTGCGATTTCAATAGAGCTCGCTACATCCCATGGTCAAAATGCATTGGTCAATTTTTCCTATAAAAGAATTAAATTTTTTTTTTCCACCTGACCAAATTCGTGTTTAAAAAGCTGCATCGAATGGTATAGTGGGCGGTGCTGAATTCATAACCACTCCTGCCTCGGTTCGACAAAGCATTCTAATAATTCTTTAATTCAAACATTTTAACGTTTTAATTAACTTCTTACGGACAGTCCATATATTTGTAGAAAGGATACGTGTGTTTGTGTTGTTGGCCAGATCGATCCGTTATTCAATTTTCACGCTACGCTCCTGCGTTCGTTGTATGTTACTTGCACAACGTGTAGGCACGTGTAAAGCTATACACTTAACATTATGCTGACAGCAGGGAATACCAGTTGCATTTCGTTGTTGTTATACATGCCACTTTTATGATAAAAGCTCTCGCAGAGATATACGCGTTTGACCATGAGAAATGCGCACGCGTATACGAGCATATTTCTTTTTTAATCGACTTGTCACATTCACCTGAAACACGTTAGACTGCATCTTATTAATATCGTTTGATTCTATTGTATATAACTGTAAAAGTTGGTCGAAATGATCACTGGGTTTTGAAGTCGCCCTAATTATAGGTCGAATCGCAATTTAGTCGCCCGATAAAGTTTATCGAGTTACTTTATGAAGTTGGTGATTTTTTTATTTTGAAATCCGCTGCCGTTTCATCCGGGGAAATTATTCTGTCGATTTAATCAAATTTCTTTTTTAATTCAAAGCAAGAGAAGCGGGACTTGTGGAATTTTCGTAACCAGGTGGGATATTGTTGCATGGTGTTTTCTTCGAAAGTGTATACATCTAATAAGAAATTTTAATCGAGCGCATGGAGATATATGAGAAATTTAGGGTAATGAGGTCAGGTTCTTAAAAATGTCGAGAATAGCTTTCCGATCCCTCCCGTCCGCGTACACAATGTCGCGGTAAATACTTCTGAGTTTTTTCTCGTCCCGCCGCGATTCTTTATGCTCAATATACGTCGGAATTTGGACTGGTTGGCCATTTTTCAGAGATAGCTCGCTCTTTATGAAACCGGAAGTCCTGCCATTTTATGGCCGTCTTCCTTGACTCGCGAGCACGCTCACACGCATTCGTGCACACGCGTACGTGTGTGTATGAGTCCTGCCGTTGATAGTGCATACGTAATATAAGTCGCTCGATATTTTACCGGTTCGAAGGCATTCCGGATGCATAAAATGAACGTTAGCATCGCATGCTGCAGACCGACGAGTGTATTTTGCATACCCCTCTCCCAGCCACATCCACCGAGCATATACAGGATCTTACCATGTGAGAGCCCGCAATAAAAGAATTTCCGTTTAGCGATACAAACTATTTGAAAGAGGGAGATAATGATTATAATAACAACAATAATTACGATGCATAAGTAATATCTTAATCGATACTTCCTTGAATTCTCGGAACAATTAGCGCATTTGAATTTTATAATTAAAATTTCAGCTAGTAGAAATGGACGTCCTGATGATCCTAACGCACGCCTGTGTATACTTTGGTACAAACCAAGGATCGCTCTTTGTTCCTAACAACCATCGATGCAGGATAATGGATCGCAGCGGCGCAAAATGGATGTAATAATAGGGTAGAAATTGATTTCCCACGTTCATACAAAGCATTCCGTAACAGGGTCGAGTGGATTAATCGTGAAAGGAAAAAAACGCTTCCATCGTGCGTGTCCGATTATTATCGACGCGCGGGCGTCGAGCATTCCCCGATCCAATTTGGGTAACGCGCAGGCCCCTCTCTCCCTAAAAAAAAATACGGCCACCGTATATCTCTCCCGGGACGCCGATAAAAATATATTGTCGAAAAAGGGATTTTACACGCACGCGTCCAACGAATTTTTATCCACGATCTTCCCTTTTTGCAACTTCAAAATAATTCAAACGAGCGAGTAACCAAGGAAAAGCATGTGTTGTAAAAAAATCTCAATAACGAAAAAAAAAAACAGATCTAGAGCGGAATAAGATGCGAGAAATTGCGATTTTAGCAGTCTAGAAGTTAATTTCACCCTGACTAACGATACTGTCGGGAGGACATTCGATAATTTCTTTTATTTTTTCAACGAATCTTTTTAATATAACTCCAGTTGCGCACGAATTCAACTTTCGAGGGAGAAATTAACAATTTATCAAAAAGTCAGAAAATGGAAATTTTCATAAGAAACTGACGAATTTCAGTACGGCATGCATCCGCGGCAGCCGCAGGTTCAACGGGCGGAGATATTTTACGCGATATTATGTTAACTTTAAAGGTGCCTGGGAAGTGTAGGAGTTTCCCAAAGTGTACCCTGAGGGAAGAGCCAGGGCGGAAGAGGGAGCAGCTGACCCGGAAGAGGCGAGCATCGATAAAACTCTTTTACATTACATTACGCCCGATGTGCGCGCATCGCCTCGATCTCATAACATTAATGCGTGTTACATATCGCGCCCGCGTCATTCCGCGCGTCTTCGTATTTTCCGATATGCGCGCAGCAAAATCTCTCAAATATCGGGAAAAACATTTCGCGCTCGTAAACAGCGACGACGTGCATTTGCGCCAGCATCTATATGCAATTCTGAATTGTTTTCTTTTTCTTTTTTATGCAAATAAATTATTCTCCTCGCTGGCGTAAGGTAAAAAATAAAGAGCTCGATATTACTTCGTAAACATAAGGCGAAGTAGAATATCGCCTTAATAACAAGAATTGCCGCCTTTTAACATGAGCGAAATTCCATTAAGATCGGCGGGAGAGAGAGAGAGAGAGAGAATATTACTACTCCTCATTAAAACTTTTTAAGTTTTATTAGAGTTTATTATATTGAATTTTACGTTAAATTTATTAAGTGAATACATTGTGCATTTTTCCCTTTCCTAAAAGAAACTGATGGACCTCTTTGCGTAATTAGAGCTTCCTTGAACTAATATTTTTTGCACGCGCTGCGACAAGAAACAAGCCGGCGGCGCTTGCACAAGTCGATACAACGCGAATCCATCTTTTTCGATTGTCGTTTTCTCAATATGGCTTATCCCACTGCGAGCTGCGCCACAGAGACGATTCCAAGGGTTGCGTCCCGAGAGAGCATGCGGAAAGATATGGGATACGCGGTCCGTAGATGGCTTTAGGAAAATTACATTTTGGTTATACTCAATCTGACGTGAAAAATAATTCCGCCTCTCTCTCTATTTCGATCATGTCGAGCAAGCTGTTGGGGGAAATCGATTAGGATTAGTCGAGCGTATTCCATCAGACAAGCGCCAATCATTAATTTCGCACTCGAGTGCGAAAACAAAATTGCACATAATCCACGTGGAGTTATCTGTTTACGATTTTATCATAGATAACTATCGTAGATTCCTCCATTAAACTTTTATTAATAAAGGAATTTTTTATTAACACAATAATGGAGGTCTCATATTTATTATTTCCTGTTCTCTAACGGAACCACAACATGAAAAAGCGAATCAAATTACGGAGAAAACTGAATACTATGATTTAGTATTTGACTTAGAGAAGAATGCGACACGTTTATATTACTGTAGATGTCATATACAGTCAGCGGAAAAAAGATTGGAAGACACTTCGGCCTCGATGAATTTGAAAACACATGCCAATAGGACAAGGTGTCTCCTTCAATAATTCCTGAAAGATAAATTTTCCTATCGGATACTGGATGCGTTTTAAGATTCATCGAGGTAAAACAACCTTCCTTCCACTGACTATATATATATTTATAAGATGTCCAGAATAACTACGTGCTAAATGCACCGGAAATAATTGATACTAAACGAAACTCATTTTCCAACATTTCGTTTAAATGAAAGCTATTTCAAGTTGTTGTATTCTGGGACATCCAGTATATATATATATATATATATATTTATACTAGTAAAATGTCTCAAAGCGTTTAGAATGGATCGCATGTAGGCAGCCCAATTTCCCGGCTTTTCCCCGTACGGCTCGCATTTATATACCGATCGGTGCGCATTGACGGACATTATTTCCATCCGAAGGTCCGTAGCGACAACTCTTACTCTCAGCTCGTTAGCGTCGCTTCGAGCTGTTCGAAAAATAGAAGAACCGATTTGATCGACGTTTAATCGGCCGGAATTGCCGGTTGAGTATCCCCGGATTGCACACATCAGCTCTGTCAGGGGTGAGAAACTGAACGGGGGGAAAAAAGGGAACAGAATGGCCGGGGAGGGGGAGAGAGAGAGAAAGAGAGAGAGGATGAACACTGGACGAGGAAGCGTCGTTACGGCACGTACGAGAACTCGCCGTAATGAAACAACGACGAGCCGCGCGACAGGATTGGCGGGGATCCAGCGGTCAGTCCTACTCGACTGTCCAGGCTTCCGCGGATGCGTGACGAAAGTGCCTCCTCCAGTCTCTTCGCAATCCCTCCAGCGGTTTCGGTACTTTTACTTTTCGACGGACCAACGTTTTACTTGGACCCGAGCATCGCGATTGCAAGCTCTCTCGGGGGAGGGATGCACGGAAAAAGGAATTAACTCTGTCCATATAATATACTTAGTTAGCAGATCTAGCTGTGGAAGCTAAAAACTCGGTAGAGGGACGAAAAAAAAGTTGGCCGAATGAAATGAATTTCATTTGTATTATATGGTCAGCTAATTTCATCTGCGAGAGATAGTTTTTAGCTGTCGGAGCAAATTCTTTTTTCCCTGTGAGCGTTCCTGGGGCGGCCGGATCAAAGAGATTTCGCAAAAACGTCTGTCTTCTTCCTCCGCGGGCCCGCCGCAGCTTCACACGCGTTACGTCGTTTCGCATAAAACATAAGGGATGCATTAGCGCATCGGCGCTGAGTGTATCCTGTAGCGGGTAAACGAGGCACTCAGGATATTACGGCGATACGGGTGGTTCGTTTCCGGCGCCACCGCCGGAGTTCGATGACTCGGTGTACACCACCCACCGAAGTGGCGGGGGAGGTTAACGCGACGACGTTAGGGTGACGCGGATGAGCGGTAGGGGAGAGAGGGGATTGCCCGCAGAGAACCGGCGCGGGGTAATTTATTCGTGGCGCATTGAACGATGAAACGCAAAGGCAATAACTCAAAGTGGCGAACGTGGCGGGCAAATCAACCGGTTAGGCGAAGTAAGTAGGAAAGATAAGAATTTGCGGAGCCACGCACAATCTCATCGGGGAGGCCGATAACAAAAACCAGGCACGTCCATCTTGGGCAAATCTCGCGGCGGGAGGTGAATTTTAGCGATCGATTTTCCGTGTTTCAACCGAAAGTTCGTAGGTTGCAGCTGCAAAATGGTATCGGCATGTAAGCTGCTAATCTAACCCGAGCAGATTCTCTCTTCATTAATTTATCCGAAGATTACAGGTTATAATCGCGGGAATACACGACCCAGAAACAAGAAGAATTCGGGATCGACGGACCCAAGGGTGCCATTCCGGCCGGTGAAATGGAAGCAGCCGAGCGTGGAATCATGCTAAGTGGCCAAAGTTTTCGCCCATTCGGCCGTTAATTCGAGAGGCCTACTCGATGTGCTAATGTACTTTCTCCGATGTGCGATCCGGTTTATATGACGTCGACGAGCGCGAGGGGTTTCTCCCTCTCGAAGCTCTCTGTTAAAGCCCTCTAAAGTCGTTCCCGTTAATTAAAACTCGGCGAGCCATTTAAACGCGACGCGCCTTTTCGCAAAAAGCGCCGCGAAATCGACCTGCATTTTTAAAGGAGATATTCAAGAACACGCGGGGTTCCGACAAAGAGTATCCGGAGAAGAGCCAAGTGATCACGGCGTGAGCTTCCGGTGGGTGACGCGGGCGAAGTATTAATGAATAAACGGCATTTCTGCTGCTTCATCAAATGCGGTATTTATGGCACGACCGGGAAGATTAATTAAACCTCACAACAAAGAGGAAAGGCAGCTTCAAAATGCTGCCGAGGAAAAAGCATTACGCGTTAAAAAACAGCAAATTGTTACAGAGCTGCGTCGTTTTCTCCACTCCCCCCCTCCCCCTCTCTCTCTCGCTTCCGCGTGCAGCGTTACATCCGCAAAAACCGCCGTAACTTTTGCATACGTAGCGAAATCTCCGGCAAAGCGCAATTTCGCGAGTTCCAGCACGGTGAATTCTTACGTTTACACAAAATGAGAAATCCCCGCCACATCCTTCTGTCATTTTTCATGCCCGAAACATTCGCGAGAGGCGAAGGAACCGTACGTGCGTATCTCGCACACGCCGCATGCATATTCATATTGCGCGCCTTGCGCAAGCGCTTTTAGTTAAATAAACGTCGCAATGAAAGACCGGGGTCATAAAAAACGTATTCCTAAATTTTGTATTCTCGCGAAGACCGCGCAATTCGCCGTTCATTTGTTAAGGTGCGCTTTATGAAACTCCAATTCGATCTCTTTTAAGGGGATGCTATACTTGAAAACTTTACCGACAGAATATTGATTTTTTTTTCCGCAAACTTTACGCCTTATCGGGGTTGTACAATGTGCTTTTGTATAGCGAAAATATGTGCGACAATAAATTGACGTATTACGTGAGAAAAATGATTAAAAATGTGAAAACTAAAATCTTGATCCGTCAAGTAAACATTCACCTAAGACAAAACAACTTTGACAACTTGTAAATATCGAGTGTACGTTTGAGGCAAATTTCGAAGAATATTTCTATGTCTTTACAATTGTACATAAAAGCCTAAAAAAATACGAAAAGTTGGCAGAAAAAATGTTATATATCATGGTTAGATTCTCCATTAGATATAGTAAAACACAGTGGAGCGTGATCGTGTCAATATTTATGTAACATAACATTTCGAGGATCGACCTTATCATGTTCGTCAAAGACTATGACATTCCTTGAAGGAAAAAAACCGTTTCTCTTCGCGACTGACAAAATCCCCCCAAGGTTTGCGACGTAATAAGCCTGATGATTCCTTCAGATAGATTCCCATCGGACGGCAAGAAGAACCGCAAGAGTGATTTAGTATAACGACTTGCGGGCAAGAACACACAGGAGCACACACAGGACTGCGACATCTCTCTCCCTCTCCCCGCTTCCTTCCTAGGGAAACACTTGAAACTAGCGAAACAGCGAGGAATAATTAACAAAGCGAACTTAATTCATTAAGTCGTGGTCGGTCGGGGTTGGAAAAGGTTTGGGAGTTGCCCAAATTCTCAGGCTGGCGCAAATCGTGGAACTCCTCGCCACCCTTGTCCTCAGAATTATATCTGCTTTAGTCGCAAAAAGCTGGCCCTTTCTCTCTCTCTCTCTCTCTCTCTTTCTTCTTCTCCTTCATATTGCCCTAACCAATCCTTTCGAATTGGAGTTTCTGCAATCGGGGAGAAAACGGGAAAGTAAAAACTCTTCCGCTCTCTCTAACGGAATTCCGGATTGAGATGAACAATTAGTACCCTCACGACGGAGGAGGGCTCCTGCGAGGGACTGTGGCAGCCATCTTTCGTGATTTGTCCTCGGTGATCTTGTTTTGACGGCTCATCTTTCGGCCGTTTCACTTAATTTATGTTACATTTGAACAACAGAACGTGTATATTAATTTCCTATCTCCAACATTGTGTGTCAGAAGGGTAATATTTTTCACGTAAGAAACACAAATGTAGTTTCAATTTTTTCCTATCGAGCGAAAAGTTTATGCAAGTGACACATAATTATAATTATGTAAAATTGCATTAAAATGTAAAGTGTCAGCCAACATTATTTAAGATATAACTAAAGTTAATTTCCACCTGTTTGCTCGGAAAATGTCCCTTACAATTATCCAGCGATATTTTAAGTTTAAAATTAAAATCCTTCGAAATGAAAAATATCTCTCTTTCATTTCATATTTTACCGTCTTAACCCGTGAATTCTTTAATAACCATCCTCGCTTATATCCGTTTAGCCGATACACACAGCAGAATTTTTTTCGTGCTACCGGCGGCCACGATCGATATCCTGTGAGCTCCTTCGTCAATAAACTTCCTGGCAGGGAGTCTGACGGGGTTAACCTTCAAACCAGCGACAGAGCTGGTTAAGCTGACGTAAAGAGCGAAGTGAATGGAAATATTCCCGACAGAATCTTGCGAATCTCATTAAAAGTTAAGCCGAGCCAGAAGAGACCGCATCGCGCGCAAATGCCGCCATCTTGGATCGCGTACACCCATGAAACAGGTGTCATGTGACCCGAAATGCAATAATGCACGGGTTCGCTCGTCCGTTCTGATTGTTCGCGGCCAATCGTCGCGAATGCGGATAATCCTTTCTGCACGAAGGACCTTTTCGAATTTGTGGGTTTTACCGTAAAATCGATTCGGCCCGCCTATACTCGCGCGCGCGCACTCACGCACATAGACTTCCGCTCTAATGAATTAATCGCGCACTAATAACCAGTATCGAGCCACTTCCGCGGGCAACGTTGTTAATTTCCAGACGATTATAACACAGTCCAGCCTTTGTGCTGGTACATAATTAGTCCGCGTTACGTTGCCTCTCTTTGAAGATTGACCTCGCATCTCATCAGAATTGAAATCGTATTATAAAATAATATAACGACCGACGGATTATAAACGGACCCAAAACACTAATTCTTTTAACTTTTTACGCCAAATGCTCATTGTAAGAACGCTTTCCAACAAGGCTATCCTTGAATCCCACCCTGACCCAACTCTCATTATTTTCCAGCTCTTAATCTGATTTCTCTCTCTTTCTCTCTCTCTCTCTCTCTCTCCCTCTCTCTCTCTCTTTGACCCTATATATATATATATTTACTCTCGACGAACGAATGGCGGCGCAATAACAGAAAACTTGCAGCGGAAATTTTTAATTGAATCGGACTTAGAAAGAACACATTCGGGCGCGAATAACCTTGAATCTCGTCCATTTCGCGGCGCGCCAATTAAATTCGCTTTATTCCATCGACGACGAGTTTTATTAAAGCCGCCGATAATTACCGCGAAGTAGGTCGCGACTCTATTGAACGAACAAAGCAGGTAAAAAAAAATATCGACCGATCGGGGGAAACATCGAGCTACCGGGTGTTCGTTATCAAGCACGGTAGCGATTAACTTCTTAATTGGCGAACTTTTTTAATTTTTTCCACGTTCTCTATTTTTCCCTTTGTCCTTTTTAATATCGTTTCTTCCTCTTTTTCGCGCCGATTAATATACGGCCGGACAAATCTTTCATCGATCGCGCTACGTGAGGCGAAATGGAGATGCCAATTTTCTTCGTTAAACTTTCCTCTCGCGAAGATCATTGCGACGACAGTCGTAAAGAGCCGAGCAAGAATGGTCGTCGCTTACTATTCATGGTAACATCAGGGGAGACGTATTTTACATCTGCTGTTCACCTTGAGCGAAAATTGTTTGGAAGAATAGTTTCTAATTTCCTGGATTAAAAGCTGTCTCTCAGTTAATCAGTTGATACCAAGTGAGCTTGGACGGAATTTTAGTTTTATCCTATATTACACTCTTGGTTGTACAAGTATACGCATTGGAAAAAGACAATATCTATACGAAGTAAGTAAGAGAGGAGATGTCAAACGAAAAATTCTTCGCACGATGGCAAACTGAACTCTTCATCCCCAGAAATACTATCGAAAATTCTTCAGCTTATTTCTTTCGCCAATGGCGTATCCATTTTTAGTGGTACGAACACGCGGATTTTTCCGGAAGAATAAAATAAGTCGGCTCGCGAATCTTTCAATTCCAGAATCTTGGGATCTTCCTCCCCGGATCCCACCCTCCTCGATTCAAAGCACTTCGCGAATAAAGTGCAAGAATGCACCGGCTTGCATCGCGGGAACGAGGGAGCGGATTTTTTGCTCGCTGTTCAACGGCGACGATCGCTTTACGCGCTTTCAAGCGTACCGCGTATTCTCGGGCGACGCTACAATGGCCCGATATGCGGAACGGCGTCGAAATAAACGCGCAGGAAGAAGGGGGGTGATGCTGCTCGTTTCCTTCGGACTCGAAAAGTGCCGTCGCCTCTTCCGTTTTCCACCATCCTTCTTATTTCTTTTCATAGAGCCGAAGTGGCTGTTTACGCACGCACCCGACAATCGTCCTTGTCAGCGGGCTTTGTCCCTTACGGTTCAAACAGATCCGAACAAATTCCTATATCGCGAGTGTGTAAATTATGCGCAGTTCATTCCCAACTCTTACTTCGGATTCTGATCACAAATGTAGCTATCCATCAATCATTTACGTAGAGCAAAATCGCAGCCAATTCAAACATGATTCGATATATGCAATATATGAACGTAGATGAAAACGTGAAAATCTTGGGAAAGATATCGACGCACAGAAAAAAAGTGCCAGTAAATAATTGCTCCAATGCTGCATGGAAAATTTTTACTTGGATCAAGTAATACTTACATAGAAGTGAATTATCCAGGTAAAATATATATATCTATCCGATCAAAGGGTATAAAATTTATCTAAAGCGAGTGAGAAATTGTTAAGGAGTATTAATGTATTTACTTGAATCTTTTTTCCGTGCAGTTTTCAAAATTCATACGGTTCTACGTTAGAGAATTAAAGGATCCAATGTCCCGGTTTACTCCTATATGATAGAAACACCTTGAATTATTCTCGTCGTCGATCGTTTTTCCACTAAACAATCGTTCGACTGAAAGAGAGAATTTTCACGAAAACATTTATATTCGATATCGGCACTGTCTCTCTGAAACGTCGTCATCCTCGCAGACAGTTCGTATCATTGGAAAAATAAGAGAATAACGTAGGCGGTAGGGAACGAAGCGAAACGCGCAGTAACGATTCGTTGCATAAAGACTGCACTCGAAGGATGGTGGAAGAGTGGTACGTGATCGTAATATCGAGCCGAGCATGGTGAAGAAGCTCGGTACGTTTTTACGCGTCTCCAGGCTCGTCTTAAGAATAGCGTGAGAATGAATGCAATAAAAGTAGCGGTCGACTGGTGGTCTTACGTGAAGTAATTTTCAGCCCGCGTGATATCAACCGCACGTGAAAACGTGATGCGACACGCCGAAGTGACAGCGATTGGATCAGTCGATTGAAACGTGAGAGACGCATCTCAGCGCGTGCGTTTCGTCGATCGGCAAATTTGAATCAGTCGCATTAGAATTGCAAAATTCTCTATGACGACGAATAAGAATTAAAAGCGGAAATATCTCAGAGAGAGATTCGTGCATTCGCTCGCATGATTAAATGTATCGCATATTAATATCAATTTACACACGGTGAAAAATCATTCGCTTTTTGCAAATTATAACAGCAAAACCTGTCAGTTACTACATGGAAAACGATTTGTCAAGAGCATTAATTGCCATTCGCTGGATTATTTTGCTGTAAGAAAAATTAGTAAATTTAGAAAAGCACTATTTTGTTTTAACAGCAAATCAAACGTGTCCTACGGATAAATTTATTCAGCAGAATATTGGCTTTTGACAGTTTGTCACTATTTCAACTTCAAAATTTCTGAATTTCACGAAAGGAATTCGTGTCCGTGCGTTTGATGACGGCCACTATTGAGTTACGATCTAATGGAGTCCATCTCGCGTGGTGCACTTGATACATCCAAGACACGGCACTTCGTAAGACCCGAAAGAGAGTGTTAATTTCGGTACTGTCCAGCGCCTTTAGGTCCGTATCTATCTGGATATGTCGGCTCGTAAAAGGCAAGTGTCTCTAATGCACCGTTACTGCCGAATTTAACGGCGTCATCGTAAACGTGAGAGGCCGAGGACGGATCTCGCGAGACCATCGAAACAATGCTGGGAATTTCGCGCTCTCTGACAGTGACGTCGTTCCTCATCCTTGCCGATATACCCGTCCGGAATGACGGGGACAAGATAAGGCTGCGACGGAAATCCAGAAATTTCAAGCTAAATAATCACAGACTGCCGCGGGACTTTGTGTAAAAGCGATGTTTTTTAACACAATTCCGCCATTAAAGTGAAAGAATCCACAACTACCTTTAAAAAAAAAGAAATAGGAAGAAAATAATGTAAGATAACAAACAAACAAACTGAAATAACGATAGAATTGTTTTTTTTTTTTTAATATTCACTCCTTCGTTTACACATGATATTATTTACGCACGGTCAGAAACCTCTTGGGTCGATATTTAAATAAATGCACGCGCTTTTACCATTTTATATAAGTTGAATGGAAGATATTGCGCCAAACTTGTCCGAGAAAAGTCCCAGATATAAATCGAATATTGAAGCGTATAGACGCAAACCATTTGTAATTCCTTATGATAAATTATTGATACACAGTATTTCACGTTTTTACGAGTATAATATTTTCATCAAATATGTAGTAGCATAATACAAATAATAATATAAGGGTAATTCTGAACGAACAAAAATATAGGAAACGTCTGAATAGCGGAGATAAACAAATAATTATCAGACTTGATTATATTTTTTCTCAATTTCGTGGTTATAAGGAATTACGTTATTAAAACAAATCGATCGAATGGCTGCGCAATCCGTGACTGCAACGTGGATATCGATGATAGAGGACTCCTCGCAAAAAATCAGAAGCTAATCAACCCGCCCGTATATTCATTCGCGAAACGTGAGTAACGGCGCAAACGTGGAGGGGAGGACGAACTCGGCAACAGTGATTATAACTCATCGCGGTTCCTCGCATATTCATAGAAAGCTTGTCGTGTGATTTACGCGCGTGTAATACATTTGTAGGACTCCCGTGGCGCACTTCCGCCTTGCGATCCGACTCGGGCAAAAACCGGACACGTCATTCGCAGATATGATTATATCATTTTGACAAGATACGACATTATAAAATAGCGTATAAAGCATTGAAAAAGTAATAATACACGTCTCGTTTTCATAAGACATTCATCCGACGCAATTACTCGTTTGTTACGCCCCAACGTTTACGGGCGTGCTAATATCCGTCAAATTTTTGCGTAAATAGAATAATATAAACTATTCCGATCACTTTAACTTCTATTTAATATTGGCGAAAATATTTCAAACATTATCCTCGGGGTAAAAATAAAACCGTGGAACGCAACGCATTTTTGGAGTAAACTGACCGAACAGATTTTAATATAATGAAGATCCAATATAAAAATATTTATCGGTCATTAATTTAATCGAAAGGTAATTGGCTGCCGTGAAAGTTTGGATAACTTTGAGGCTGAGAACTTGAAAAGCACGTAACATAAAATGTCTATTTAGGCAGTTTATCGAGACGCGTTGCGATAAGCCAAACCATACATCAAGCTTCCGCTATTAACGTAAATCAGTCGCACTATGAATCGTTTGGACAATCAAATATACCTACGCTCCCCTTCACTCTTCCTGATCTCCTGCATTTCGAGCAAACACGGAGCCCTTGCATCAGTCTTTAGCGAAGGCTTCTACGCTTGTCTACATCCATAATCATCGGTTTAGATCTGACGTCGCACCCCTACATGAGTGGACAGCCCGGTAAGATGGAGGGGGAGGATATGACCGCCGACTGGAGCGGCTTTGGAAGGGCTGTTTAAGTGGCCGGCGATAAGATAACGTCCGGAAGGCGGGTAACGGGCAATTAATTCGGGAGTAGCTTGGGTAAACAGGGCCGAGAAATTAAAAGCTATTTGTCACGGTGCGCAAGAAGGGCGACGCCAGGGAGGATAGCGCGGGGAATTAAGATGGCCGCGATACGCGCATACCGTGTGCATAAAGCGTACGAATTTCGACTCGGTTTACTGCCGCGCGAAAAGGGACGCTAACCGAGTAAGTAGACGAGAGATACGTATCGTGTCGTGAAAACAGCTCCTATGGGGCGTTGATATTGCTTTTGAAATCAGGAAGAAGGACGTAATAACCGACAGCGCGGGCTTCCCGCGCTCGCTCTATCTCGTCGCACACTTTCTCTCGCGAACGAATTCGGGAGAGGACGCGTTGTTACGCTTCGAAATGACATGATTAATGAGTTTGCACGGTTTCATTGTTGAAATATCGAAGAATTGACTCAGTACGTTAAGAAAAGCCGTTTGAAAGAGTGTCTTCTAGGCAATTTTTCCGCACACACACATTTTCGTATCAGATTAAAGTACTCGTCAACTTGACTACAAATATATCGGGGAACACTTGATTCCCCCTTTCGATTTTGTTGAGTATCTCCAAAAATGAGAAGACATTTTTCTGCAAATATCATTTCAATAATGTATCTAACTATATTGATCAAGTTAAAGAATAATAATTCGCAGAGAAATTTACATTTTAGTGAAATAATCGAAATGCACCAAGTGTCCCTTATTCTAGAAGACTTGATCCAGGGATGAGGGAGACTTGATTCGGGGGATTGAAAGATATTGAATAATCTCTATTAAAGGCTTTTGTAAAAATTAAACAAGTTACAAGATATAATTAAGCAAATAAAATAGTTACATTCGTCTTGATTAATCTAACCTTTGGTTGTTTTACTAGCTTTATATTGGTCAACATTTGTCCAACTTTTGGACTTTTGGAGCTCATTTTCTCCGGAACGACATATATATTTGTAATCAGACTGACGAGTACTTTAATCTGATACAAAATTGAGGAACATCTTAGTAAAACACTTTCGCTTTATCGGTGTTAACTTGTGAGAATTTCTGAAAAGTTTTACTTATTAATTACACGACACAGATGGCGATTAGTGTGTCCGAAGACTGCGCGCGCGCGTTTCGCGTGACAGCTTTAATGATCATTAAGTAATCCGGATAAGCAAGCGTGGCAAGCTCCCGGGCTTATCGGCAGAATCATTCGCGATTACTATCGGCTTGCCTTACCTGCGAATAAGAAAATGATAAACAATGTTTAATTTCACCGATAATGCCGCAAAAATTGCGTAAAACGTGCATGATTTATTTTATTGTTTCAGATAAAATACTTGGGTTTTCTCTGAAAAATAATGCAGTTACGTTCAAGAGACGGATGAGAGTAATTGAAATACACACATTCCACTCTTTATCTTGATCACCGTAAAATAACGATATTTGACCTTATATTTTTCTATAATTAATGCATTATGCTTTGTTCGCTTAACCTTGGAGAATGTGATGTTAAAGGGTGAAAAGCCGTCGGGAAATTTTCATCGCGATTCATATTTCCATCGACCGATAGTTTGGCGCAGGTTTGATGTGGAAATATCGTATTTGAAATGTCACGGCAATATTTGCACTCGTTATATTTACATAGAAAGCAAGCCACAAAATGCAATCCACCATAACGTTCGTAGTCGTACAAATATTCTCACTCGTATGAATGATGTATTGATTTACATCGTATCCGTGCAGTACGACGAGGTTTGCCCTTATTCTCCATAATATCATAGGTCAATCTGAAAGTACATTTTTCGCTGTTTTAAGCGCTCTTCCTCTATAATTTATTTGCACGCCATGGACCATTGGAAATCACGTGACAATAGAGGAACATGTATTTTAATCGAAAATACGCGCAGAAAGGATAGACAATAAATTATTAAAGTGGAATTATACTTTATTCAACTCGGAAGGAATATGAAAAACAGGTTGAATTAAAAGTTTTCACGTAAAATATAAGAACCCGATGTAAGCGACAATTTTATCTTCATATGATACACGTAAACGCTTCGTGGAAATATAAAATTGGAAATGAAATATTTAAAAGTGAAATTTTTTTCACCATTCTCGTGAAAATACATGGGAAATGTACGCTGTTGTTCGGGATTTTCGCTTTTGAAATTTTTGGAATTTACTTTAAGTTACAATAAGCTGATATTTATGTCATAAATTAACATGAAAAAATGTACGAAAAATACAACAAGTGCATGATGCGTTGAAATTAATTTCGAATCGTAGACCGGTTAAAAGCAGATGGTTTTACGCGTAGGATGTAATCTGTACGACTGGCAACACTGCTTACGGATCGACGGCGCACCGCGAAGGACTGTCGCGGGAGTTCCCCGGAGAATAAATTGGAACTGTCTTCGGCGATGCGTCACGCCGTTTATTGTCATTTGTTCGATACCAACTACCAGCGCGTGCTTCCTTCTCTCCGGCAAAATTGACATGACCGTTGGGCGATTTATTCGGCCGGATTTATACGAGTCGTTCATTTCGAGAGTGACATCAATCATTCTCGGTACTTTCGAAATTTCACAAAAATAGATACACCTTATCGATTGGTATCTCTCTCTCTCTCTCTCTCTTTCTCTCTCTCTCTCTCTCTCTCTCTCTCTCTGATTCCATTTATTAAATTGCTTGAAAAGTGTTTTTTATACGTGTCAGTGAAGGAAACTTGTCGATTAATTTCAACTTCTATAAGCAGAATAAGAGAAGAACAAAATTACATATATTTTGTTCACATTGAAATTGATCTTACGTTATAGTTTCCAAGAATTACAAGTAGTGTTTTCTTATTCAGGGTATATTTTTCTCAATTTATACATCAACTATACCGCAACATATGGTTAAAATTATGAACTAAACACACTAGCCTTTATACTGAAAAGACTCTCCGCCATTTAAGTGGAAACGTCTGCTCGTCACGGACGAGCTTACAACTATAGTTTTCTATCAGTATGTGCATCGGAAATGATTGTTGAGTGTATAAAAAACGATAGAGATCCGAGGAAAGCCATTCGTGAAGCAAAATGTAACATGCGATTCCGGGTTTACATGCTCCAGAAGTTAAATTGACCGTTCGATATGCCAGTAAAAATTTTCGCGTATCAACAATTTTCCGCTTAGCGTGAAACTGATTGAATAATAACATTTCTAGAGATGACAAGAAATGTGTAATGTTCTTCGTCGAATACCACGTTGAGTTCACTTTATGGTCTCTTCTATGCGATTGATCTTTAAGCTCAAACTGAATTCTTCGCATTAAGAAGCCGAGATAAAGGGGATCGAGTTTTGAGGAGAGCTTCCTTGAAATTCAAATTCGCGCCTGCACGATTCTAATGCCCATCACTCGCACACAGCCAGACAGTAACCATAAGTCGTACGCAATAACTCGACGAAATTCCCACTCGATTCCGTGCTCGTGCAAGCTATCGCTCCATCTTATGCAATTCCATCGGCGAAAATGTGGAGCGAACGGCCGACTACTGATATTATCTAACGATAAGATGATAGAGACTGCCGGAATACCAGCAGGCTCAATGTTTGCTAACCGTGAAAAAGGAGGGACGTAAAGAGAGAAAGGGAGAGAGACACGAATTATATATTTATACGTTCGTCGACTGAATCATTTAAAATAATCGGCAAATGAAAATTTATTTGTCATTTAATTGTAGAACAGTAAGTATTCAATAAAAATATTCATCTACATTGAGTAGTGAAAAAGAAAATACTTCGTAATTTAACAAATTATTGTTCTTTCTATATTTCTCGCTATAACGTTATGTTAAACAATTAAAACAATTCGAAAGGGATTTACATTTTCAAGTGTCCCATAATTTAAATGACAATGAAGAATAAAGAAAATGATTTTACACACATTGTAAAAATTTGAACGAGCAAAAATTTTAAGATTTTATGATCAAAGGCGAGAAAAAGGACAGGTGTGTTTGGCGAAAATTAGATTCTAAAAATTCGGCTCGTATCTCTACTGCTGAAAAACTATCTAATCTTCATTCACATGCGAAGAAGAAATACGCCACGGAACTGCATTAACGTTCTCACGTACGCGTTCTCACGTTCTAGTTTCAACTATATAAGTGTATTCCCGTTACTTTTTCTTTTTTAATCCGACCGCGTGATTCCAGAAAGAAATATTCGAGCCGCTAAAACACCGGGAATCGATACGGAGATACAGACATATGCAGAAGTCAAAGTCCAAGGGACGAGGCACGTTGAATAATTTCATGAGTTTAGGGATGTCTGATCTGACAAGTATCCCGGCCAATACTCGGGAGAGCGTGCAGAAAATAAAAGGACATAATGAAACATTATCCGACAGCGAGAGAAAAAGATGGGGCGCGTAGTCAGGCTATATAGAGTGTTGAATTATGTGTGCGAGGAGTTGCAAGGGGTGAAGGGCGGGGAGGAGAGATGAGGAGTGAAGCTCGGAGACTGGAGGGGTAATAACTCATAGAGTACTATACACAATACCATTGTGTTCGTTGTACAGATTCTGCTAGGAACAGGGCTGCACATATATATACACACATATATATATTTCTATATATATATATATATATAGTATATGTCTATACTGGGTGTCTCGGATTCACCAAATGTCTTTTCAGCTTTCCGAGTAATAAGAATCGCGAACTTCTCGATGTTATTTATTTCACCTGCAATCTAAAGAAAGTGACAGAAATTACACGTAAATTTCTCTCACAATATCGACTTCGATCTCGTAGTATTTTTATCAGAACACAAAAAATATCTCTTGACGATACGACGAGTGATTAATTTCCGCGCATTAATGAAACCCTCCAAATTGGATGGATTCTATGGATAAGAGTCTATATATGTAAACTTTGAAAGACACAAGTAATACGATAGCGAGCTCGTCGATGAACACTTTAACAGCTGCCTTATTTGAAAAAGGACAGAAAGAGAAAGGAAATAGAAGATAGTGGAGTACAAGGGAAACGAAGACAAGTGGAAGTAACATGCTGGTAGAGAAGAGCGACAGGTAAAAGGGAGCAGTACGAAATTGCCGAAGGACATAGTAGGGCAACGCGATATCAAAGGGATGAAAAGCGACGAGCCGTATACAACGCCGGATCCAGCAATTTTCATCCTTTGCTTCGGTTAGCTCATCGTCCGTGCATAATGCTTACGTTTGTTTACCCAGATTAAGTCGCATAGAGTGAGAATCAAATCGGAAAAGTCATCATCACATATTTCTAGAACAACTCACTGCTCCTCGTTCGCATTAGAGATGTGAATATGGAAATGCGGCTGTTGATGGAACACAATCGTCTATTTCAAATTACATTTGTCTCGTTGAATCTTGAAATTGCCATACATATCTATACGTTATAAATATCTTTATATGAAAAGTATAATATAAATATAAAAATAGACAAATAAATATAAAATATCTTTAAATGCAAAACACGCGAAGGTGTTAGAGTTTCAACTTCAAAATACTGATTTCTTTTGATTAATTTTATTGCGTCTACATTGAGACGTTTAAAGGAAAAAAGATGTAAAGATTTTGTTTTGCGAAAATAGCCGATAGTATGATTATATGAAAAAACTCATTCATGAATAAATTATATCGCACTTAGAATAAGACATTATAGTCTCATGAGTATTAGTTTTTTATTAGGTAAACTTAATTATTTTTTGGTAGGTATTATTACATTTATATCGATACACATTCGACCTCTTTCCATAGTTACGATATGTGGGTATCATCGCGAATAGCGTTGAGAAGAGAAGAATATTCGATCGATGCCAGGGCTGCATGCATAATTACTATTGAGTTGCGTGAACTAAATGGATTCTTGCTTTAAAGAGCGCCGTGTATCGTCGGCTAACGCGACGGCCATCACTTAAGCACTTCGACCAGGTGCAATAAGTGTCGGGTTTTAATTTTGCAAGCCGTAACCGTAATTACTGGACGAGAGGGCAATTTCACGGCTTACATGCATATCCAATGTACATCGTCACAACACCTTCCCGCATGTATTTCGCGCGTGCGCGCACAAGTGTACGGTAAAATCCGTTAACGTTGCCGATGCACGAATGTGCGTCGTAATGTATGCATTCTTCGACAAGTAGAATAGCACATAACTACAACACATAACTTGCATGTGCGCAAACTTTTAAAATATTGCTCATGACGAACAAACACACACACATATATATATATATATATATATATATATATATGTATATGTATCTTTACAATTAATCCTAAAATAGATACGGGGACTACACCCTACGAAAGTTTTAATTATTTCACTATGCTGAGAGCTAACAGTTTTTGGCACGCTAATATTTTTAATTGAAGTTATGCATTTCCAAAATACATTAGAATCGCACATGTAACTTAATTTTTTGTAGTACGAAGAGGTTGAAGCTATTTTATTTATGAGTGTGAAAGTCAAGTATCCACTCTAAGTAATTCCTTTTCGATCAGATTGGATTGCAAGAAAGTTAGACGCCCAATGATTCATACGCGCGTAGAAGGCATGGACGTAACATTAACGGGGAGCACCGTTAGCGATGGTGCAGGCGTCTGTGTGCTAGTGTACGTGTTTAGGGTGCACGAACCTTTACGGATCGATCGGCGTGCTGCCTTTATAGGAAACCACTTTCTGTTTTAACACATTAACGCTCGTTCCAACTTCGCTCGCCTGCTACCGTCTAAAAATTATGGCTCCGAAAAATAGCCGCGTTAGCTTCCATTTTGAAGATAATACGACTTCGCGAACTTTAATCAGCGTGTATTTAGTTAACCGCTTGGCAACCAATATTAGCCAGTTCCACGAAAGTTATACAGTGTATGGAATTTTCCGAGCGTACTTTGTTCGCGGACATTGTTGTTGTTCGTAATTTTCGTTTTTCGAAAAACATTGTTATCATTATTCCTGCAGCCAGGAAAGTCCTCCCGGACATCAATAACACGAAATTAAAGTTGACGCATGCATTCACATTTATATACGTATAAATCTGTCGAATATTAATAAATTTAAAAATAGTATTGCGTGTTGCTCCCCGATTACCATCTTCACATGCTACAAACTTTCATCGTAACCTTGCAATTATTCGCGAACTTATAACTTGGTGAATCAGTCCGTTGCTGAAAGCAGTACCTTGATATTTTATAGAGAGCTGCGACTTGGCACACTTAAGTAGATGACAGCCTTTTCGTTTCGTAATCTCGTTCGCAAATCTCCACTCGTTCATAAGCGTCGGCAGCACGCTCTCATTAGAGCTTAGAATCATTACCTTTAACATGCAGCGAACTCTGCAACTATATTTATTCCAGGTGCTTAAATGTTATGACAAGCGCGCCGGCCAAAAATGAATTTTTTCCTCCATCCAGAATCAGATCGTTTGTCCCAAAACAAATATCGCATGGGAATTTTCTTTTTCCGTGTAAGAAATTCTCCGTGTGAAATGCGTCATCCTCACAATATCTTCAAGAATATATGAGGCGTCTAATCTTGATTACGCAGGCCCCTTCGTGTATTCTCGTGGAAAAATTAAAGGTTTCCCGAGGGGAGAGGAAAAGAAGGATAGTGAGAGCGATGAAAAAACTAAATGGCGAGAAATAAAGCGAGCCGCCTGGCTCTTATCGAAACAGATATTCAATTCTAAACTGGATATTACCTACGGAACCAGAATTCAACAAAAATTGACTCCACAGCGTGGATGATTATTTCCAAATGCAACCCATCTATTCTTTCCGGTTTTATTTCGCACATCTAGCGAACTTCATGGCACGCCTTTTGAAACTTCCGTTTATCTCGATTTCCACTTATGCATCAACATAAGTGACAATAACAATGAAAGTTCGGAATTCAATAGGACATAAATAACTCTGCAAAGCTTCAAAGTTGAAGGAAAAAAACATCAGATACTTCCGCCAGTTGGCTAGTTTGCGCGTTTAATATCATTAGAACGAGGATAAAAAGATGTTAAGCGTAGACAAAGGAGTGGGTACAGACGTAGTCGTTACTAGAAGCAACTGATAAGAATTCATGAGTTCCCGGGAGTCCAAGGAGGCTTTCCACCCTCAACCCAAACTGAACGGGAGATGGGGAGAGGGAATAGGAGCGACAGCGATGATCCCCTATGGAAATCCATACCTTAATTACCCGCCTCCAATCTCACTTTCAGTCTCGTGACGGAGATTGCGCAACTACCACATCCGCTCTCGCTATTAACTTCCTCGCCGTGTTTGTCGAAACGGCTTTCATATGTCCCCTGGCTTTTCGCGAGTATCGGAAATTTTGTGTTAAAACCTGCGCAACAAAATCTAATCAAACGACAAAGAGCAGCCGTAAGCGTCGAAAACTCTGATGTGCAATGTAATTTGTCAGCCGCTGGAAATTAAACGAAGGCGAGTCTGACTGCCGCAATCTGACACATTGATCGCTTCTGGGAAATTGGAGTTTCACCGGGCTCTCGTCCACATTTCGCGAGGAATCAAAGATCGCTTTGACCACTGCCCCGTGGTCCGATGATAGTCGACATGGGCTGAGGGAACGCGCGATACTCGGAAGTCATGTGACCGCCGGAAACGGAAATTAGCTGCGACTCAGAAACAATAGTCCCTGGAAGGCCGAGAAGAGAAATGCGATTGTCACTGACTCTTGTTTCATAGGGGTTGTCTCACCATCGGCCGGACATCATCGTTGGCGATAGGATCGATCAGAGACAAAAAATACAACAGAATTTGCTTTTGTCAAAGCAAAACTGAACAAATGGAAAAGGCCGAAATTAAATGGCGAACGCACGATGTGTGTCGGAATAATTTGATAAACAAAAATCACTTTTTTCTTACTCAACTCCACTAGTTCCCGCTTCAAATCAACGACCAATTTTAAACCTCGTAAAAAATTAATTCTAAACATCACCGAGAAATATCCCGATTGATTTAAACGTACAATACAAATATTCTATTGACAATTCAAACGTATGAAAATATTCGATCGATAATTCACGCTCAGAAAGTTACCCACGATACCTGTATCGATGATATCTATATCAGTTCCCAATCAAAAGGGAGCATAGAAAGACAGTAACAAAACGATTCCTCACCCGCTTCGTTTCCGACGAAACAAACCAAGCCGAATTACCAAGTATGATGCTTCACGCGGGTTACTGAAATATGTATGAAAGCATAAGTGCGCCATGTAGGCAGGACAACGAGCGACGTCCTCGCTCGCACGTATATTCGTCTGGTCCTTTGAGTTATTATTCAAAGCGAATCATAGCTGGGACCGCGCGGGATTAAGCTTCCTTTTACATGCACGAAAGCCTGGTACAAGGAGGCGATACCGGATCCTACTCTCTTCATCACACATCGTCCACCTCTCACGTCCCACCTCTTTCGTGTTTCATGGACATCTGGTGTTGTCGCTCGATCACTATTGAAGATAAGCCGGAACGCCGCTATATAGAGCTACGTCCCGATATACACTGCCGACAATGCAAAAAAATATTAGTGTACCACGATGGCATCCATCGATGAAGTTTCTCGAAATTGCCAATCGCCGCAACTCACAAGAGACAAGTCACTTACGTGCGAACATAAAGATAGCTTCGAAAGAAACGTGTAGATTCCAGAGCGAAGCGAGACGAAGATCAAATGATGTTCAAAAGGTCCGAGTTAAATCGCAACATCTCTTATAGAGATTCGTATCATAAGGTTACCCAATGATATGTGCGAGTGAGGAAATTCGTGCCAAGAAAGTGCCCACGGTTAGCATGTAAGGACGGCAAAGGGAGGAAGACATCCGAATCGAGGCCGTGCATTGTGAAGCAACCCGTCGGCAGGCCCATTCAGGCCGCTTGTCTGATCCCAGAGAGAGTCTAGTGTGCCGAACAAATGGCCTGGAGAATAGAAAGGAACATCGCTGGCGCACGATAAAATTTCAAATACATGTGCTCAGTTAAGTACTGAAGAAAATTAACGAAGAGGACATCTTGTGACTGATATAAAGTAGCGACTGATCGTAAAAGTTCGACTGAATAATTGATTCCGGGTTGACTGCTAATTCAATTCAAGAGGTCTATCGTGGCGATTCGCGTATTACGGCAGATAAATCGTAAGACGTGTACGCTACATATATAATGTTAACGTGAGAAGCGAAAAGTATGGAAAGGGATTGCAGCCGAAAGTTAGCCCTAAACTCCGCGAACAGATCTTTGGACTAGCCCTTGGCAGAGTAGGTTGCGCTGAGAAAGAGGAAGGAGAGTGAGGAAGCTCAAGTTCCTAACGAGACACGCCGTGCTCAGCCATGAAACGAACTCAGCCACCCTCGAAGCGAGAAGGAGGAGGAGATCTTCAACGATGTGCAAGTGCTATGAAATACGAGTATGAACGAGCCGGAGCAGCGTGCGCCGACGCTGACTAATTATCAGTAGTCCGAAGGAATTTCGTTTTCAGCGCGCGACCGGCTTTTGTTTAAAGCCGAGGTGCCCTTGTCAAAGAACGGTCACTGTTGCAATGGCAGGACATCTTGTTAAAGAACAAAGAGTCATGCGGAAGGTGCGTCGTAATGAGCGTGTAAGAGGACGTCAACAGTATGTGAACGAAGAATGGAACCAGATACAATGGCTTTTAATAACGCTACAATCTCAACGAAGAGAAGGAACCACAATAAGGAGGAGGAGAATAACGCAATTGTGCCAACGCAGGAGTGAACAACTTACTTCGATTCCTTCTCTTGTAACGACAATTAGCTTGTGAAATTCAACCGTAATATCCCCATACTTCAGTTATTATAGCGAAGCTGTAAGTAATTTCTGTTAGTACTCATCCATAAGTAATATCTTAATTCTTTCTTTAAATATTTTTTTCTTACACTTTAACTTAAATATTTTCTTACACTTAGCTTAAATATTTTCTTACACTTAAACTTTAAATATTTTTTTCTCACACTCTCATGTTGCTCTTAGGAACATTTGGTCGTCTCCCGAATTCATAGACCGTTAGATAAGTTTAAGTTGGGGTAGGGTAATATTATTCGATCAATGGCGCAAGTTCGGATTCAATCTCTACTCCCGGGTGTTTCTTATGGTCGCAGGAATTCCGGCTGACACGTGGCGTATCCTGAAGGCACGTCCGTTCTTGGTGCCGGACAGATCTTGTATGGGATTTGATGGACGGCAGGATACTTCCTGTAATTGATGATCCTCCGCGGCAACTGTTGCAGCCGGGAGATCATGAGAGAACAGCCGAAGCTCGACCGCAAACGGACTGACCGAGTTTAGGTCAACACCGAACTGCTCTTGAACTCGTGATCGATCTCTCGAATACCCTTCCGGCACTCGCGCGTCGATTCGTTTATTAGATCAGAGGATCCCGTGTCTTCGCTTATCGCTTGAATAATCGGGGAGGAAAGGGGAATAACGATCTAAAGTTGGAGACTGGCACAGTTCGATGAACGTTAATACGAAGCCAATTCATGGAGCATTTTCAGACCCGTCGTTCTACATTTTACGATTCAGTGGCCAAGAAAAAAAACCGACGTTCCCTTAATGAAGATTAAACTGGTTCTCTTTCTCTGGAATTTTGCGATATTCGATATTTTCGGCGTCAATTCGAAGTTCGGTTAAAGTAATTGGGACACTCGGCTTTCTCGTAACCGCCGAGGCACGATGATTCTAAATTCCATCTTTGACCATATTCCCTCTCGCTATCGACATTCCGTTGGAATTCCAGCAGCGATGCCGACAGGCGTTCCTGGCAAAACAGACGTCGCGGCGCATCGCGTCGTCACGCCAGTCGCTGCAGTCGGCGGAGTTATGCAAACTTGTCGAGATTCGTTTGCCGAACGAGACGGCACGGATGTCCTCGTTATCAATGGAGCGTAACTCTTGTTAAGCCCGACAAAACACTCGACTCGGACTTCTCCCCGCGCCACCGAATTCCACGATCCGCGGAGCGAATGCGAAAGTACAACGAAGCTCGCTTAAATGATCAAACACGAAGGTGACTCGCCGATGATTTAGGAACCTTCAAATCCCGCGGCGTAAAAATCTCCGGACAAACATCCCGGGTCGCAAAGATACAGCTGCCGGTTTCCCACGTGATCTCTCTCGAACATAACTCTCCCTCCCTCTCTTTCTAGCACTCGGTCGCACTGGAAGACTTCTGAGTGAGCCGGAACGTTCCGTAACTTCCAGATTATAGACCCAGCCGCATTCAGCCTGGCGTTCGCGCGCGGTCGTAGGATAATTATTATATCGCGAAGGGGGAGAGCGCGTGTGAGAGAGAGGGAGAAAGAGATATTGCTGCTTGTAGTCGCGGTTAGTATTCGCGACGAAGTACAGAAAGGGGCGTAACGCAAGTAGATAAAGCAAGTTACTCGTAGCCTGACGTCGTAATGTGACCGCAACGCTCGCGCTAAAGACAAATTTACACGCTACGCTCTGGATCACCGTTCCAAATGAATTATCCTAAGAGGAACAAAAGAGAAATCGCACGAACAGAGGTTTCGTCGCGTAAAATAAAAAAACTATCCGCAGCATTCGTTCATTTCTTTGTACTTTCCAACATTTTCACAAAATTATTTCTGATCGCGCAGCAGAAGCAAGATTGGCCGGAAAATTCCAGGTGGAAAACCAACTGGTAACTATCCCGGTTTTCACTATCCCGGACTTTATCCAATGAAATAAACTGGCATAAACTATAGAGGATTAATATACAAGGTGGGCCATTTTAATCGACCCAGTCGAATATTTCGAAAACCAAGCCCGGAAGAGAAAAATTTTTCAGACAAAAGTTGTTTGGTTTCGAGGGGACCATAAGACGGTACCATTGGTTTGACCTTGAAGAATTATTTGAAAGTCACATGAAGGTCACCTCAATTT
>NW_014555639.1:2129068-2131411 GCF_001313825.1 Dinoponera quadriceps
TATATATGTGTGTGTGTAATACCAAAATATATATTTATATAACTTTATGCAGAAAGATATGTTTGCTTTAATTAATAACTCATATTAATCGCTATGATTTAAAGAAAAACGAAACTATATAATGATAAAATATTTCTTTTAATTTACAAATAGAGATATGTGAAATATATTTTTAAAACAAGAATATCGCGGATATAAATGTCACGAAATTTTATATTAGATTTTAGTTTAATGAGAAAACCAATAGCAACAGAATTAAAAATTGTTGTTATCAATATAGATCTAGTTCGCATTTATATTTATTTTAACATTATTTAAACTTTTCAAGATGCTATTTCAGTGTGGAGCTTCCGCATCTATTAATGTATTCAACGAAAGCAATATACTTTAGACGTTATCAACAGAACGGGGTACAAAACAAGTACATATAGCGTCTTTCATTCGTTTAAATTCATGTTTTCAAACTATCGAAAATAAGAAATAACGTATTGAGAAAAATCATATCTGGTCGGATAACCCAATTAAAAAAAAACAAACGGATATATCCAATCAAGTGCAATGTCCGGTCACTTCATCCGATCAAATTGTGCTTTTATCCGATGAAAATTACAATGGATATACAAAAGGCGACTAATTTTTCCGATTAGGTTTCATCGGTAACTGCATCGGTAACCTCTTCGGAAACTTCATCGGATAAAGGTATCCATCACTTAATCGGACAATAAAAATAACAATCGGATACATCATTTAATCGGTTTATTTGATGGAAATTTTTCTCAATATATATTGAAAAATTGTAAATATTTTTTCAGTGCAATTTATTACATTTCGGGGAACGTATATCTGAAAGCGCTACTCCATCTTTCTTCTTCATATTTTTAATAACATTTAAAACATTCTATTAATTTATATATTGATATTATTTATTTATATTATAAAATATAAGTGGAAACTCTGTTTGGAAAAATATATACGCAGACAATAAGAAATATACTAGTTAATTAAAACGAAATACCTCGTATGAGATATGACCTTTAAATCAAGAAGTCTTGAATCCGATCAATGGCAAGCGAATTTTTCAAATTCAACATAAATGGAATCGATTATATGATACATAATTGAGAAAATTTCAGGAAAAATTGTTGATAACGTCTAAAAGCAACAATAAAAAAAGTAATATAATATAATATATAACATAAAAGTAATATAATATATTACGTAGCAGCAAATATTTTTTTATATTTTAATAAATATTGATTGCATTGTAGAAAATATTTTCTTATATTTTATAAATAATTTAATTTAATAGAAACATTATTTTCGTTAAAGAAATAAATAAATAGCTTATTTAAAAATAGTACATTTACAGTTGCATGCTAACGAACGGTTTACTAAAATTGAAAACAATTTTCTTTTTCTCAGTAAATTTTTTGTTCTCAATACAGTTAACATTACGAGGCGCCTCAAGCTGTCTATAAATTAGGGTATCGATATGAATAGATTTTCTATTTATTTTATATTTTTAGAAGAAAAAGCCAGCTCTTGCTGGGAGTTTTTTTTTCGAAAAAATACCGCTTTTTATCACTAGCATGGACTTTATTTTAAAAATCTGGAATTTTGCCACCCCTAAGCAGAAAGCAAATCAAACCATCGTTCAGTTTATGTCACTTTTTATTTTGATGTTTTTATGTGTCAAACACAATTCAAAGTGACATTTAACATGATTCGCTCGAAGTTTATTTTTATAATAGACTCTTATTTGTACTCAATTTGAAGCTTACTGTCGATAACTTCTTTCTCGGGAGCTTGAATTTGATAGCTTTTCGAAAACAAACTCCATGTTTCAATTCTGAGTTACTTCCTTGTGTAACCTTTATAATAGGATTCTTTACACACTATCTCGCGAAAACGAAAGACAGAAGACCGGCGTTTTCGAAGTCCCTTATCGACTCGCCGTCACCCTTCTGTCGAAGACAAACAATCAAGGAAGTTCGTCGTATGTTCGCTTGACGAGCTCGCCATGCACGATGGAGAAATCGGATGTAAGTATCGGCGCTCCAGTTTTCGTCAATTTGCTCTCGTTCCTGCGGGCTCGGCAAATATTCGCTGCTTTCTTGCAGCTTGTTACGTCGAACTTCCTTTTTAAGCAGGATAATATTAGATCGAGATCAAAGCCCTGAATATGTTCAGTCAAAAGTATTCTTCCTTTAATTGTTCACCGGAGATCTTTGCAAATTATTTGAAAATAATTTTCTTTTAAGAACAATCGCTTTATTCAATTTGATATGAAAAATTACACATATATATATATATATATATATATATATATATATATATATATAT